>NC_056751.1:799296445-799548945 GCF_019279795.1 Protopterus annectens
GACGACTAAGGGGATGTTGCAGGCTATCCTGTAACACCAGCAACTTGCTTAGTGTATGACAGCACTATTTCACATATGGGCCTGTGTTCCGGCCATTGTCCTCCACCTACATAGCTGGCTTTGTCCATATGACATGCTGTCAGGGGTTGTTATGTAGTGGCCTGTGAGTATGTCATGCTGCTATTTCTGCCATCATCCCACTGCTGTTGTGGCCCCCACACATATTGTGGGTTTGGTCCATATATGTGTGGGCTTCATCTGCACAATATATGTGTGCCCTTCTGCAGTCCAGAGGTTAGAGTATGTAACAGTGGTATATGCCCCCTGTATGTCAGTCTCTGGTGGGATGCACCATAACTAACCAAGGCTGTTACATGTGAGGGATATCAGGTATAAGCTGCCTTAAGGTATCTGGATGTACATTACCATACAATTCACCTTGGGGAAATGCAGGCCTACTGCTTCCTGCCATACAGACTGTTCTGTTTGTCAGTGTGATTGTGAGGGCTTCAGTTATGCCTTGTTATGTAACGGATACATCCCATTGTGTCAGCTGAAGTCTTTTCCCCCTAGGGATTGCATACAGAGTGTAGTTAGAGGCTGCTGGACTATGCATCTGAATTATTTACTGTTGATGGATTGTTATCCTGTGGTGCAGTCTGTCTTTACCGTTGTACTACTTGAAGGCCTTGGCCTGGACAGCAACATATGTTATGCTTTCTGGAATACTGTATTAATTGATCTGTTTGAGAGTTGCATTAGTCTGTTTATATGTATTTCAAAGTCTAAACAGCTATATGACATGGCATATACAACTGTAATAGTACACAAATAAAGCTTTCTCATGTATGCAAACCTGTATGTGGTGTTATATCCTTTGACCTCTCTGTGGGTATATGTTTCAGGCAACAATTGTCTTTTGTATGGGTGACTCATACAGTGTCCATTTGGTAAGGTGGCAACTGTAGGAATACTGGCTGTTCAGTATGGTGTGCACCCTCTAAATGTGCATCTTCCTATACATATCTCTGTGTGTCTATGTGTAGTTACATATACATCTATATATATGTGTATATATGTAATATATATATATACATATATATATATATATATATATATATATATATATATATATATATATATATATAGCGGTGGTGGTGCTGTGGTAGCGTTGTCGCCTCACAGTAAGATGTTATCCTGTTCGATTCTCAGCGAAAGCATCTTCTGTGGGGACACATGCGTGAGTGGGCGTGCCTTTGTTGAAGGTTGTGCAGCAGAGCTGGCAACTCGGTACGTAAAAATCTACTGCCAATCATTAGCAGACCGGAGTTCCGCTGTGGCGACCCCTAACCGGGAAAAGCCGAAAGACACAACAACATAGATAGATATGGGTCTACTTCATATGACCTAAATTTCATTTGACTGAGTCCAAAACACTGAAAGTACAAAAGACTGAAAACTCGTTTGACTGAAACTCATCACACTGACACATCAAAGTGAAAGGTATATGCCTTTTCCCCACTGTAGCGTGATCCTGGAGTTAGTATATATAGTTAGGGGGGGTGTGAGGGGCACAGCCCCCCACACTGGGGAGTGGGGGTGAAGGCCCCCCACATAGTTTAGGTAAATATTGTCTTCTGCAAAGAGTTATCCATTGCAGTTATAAATATCCATGTGTATGGTTTAAAATGTATAAAGTATGTGGGGGGCTTCACCCCCCACCCCCCTAACTATATATACTAACTCCAAGATCACACTACAGTGGGAAAAAGGGCATATACCTTTTACTTTAATGTGTCAGTGTTATGAGTTTCAGTCAAATGAGTTTTCAGTCTTTCGAACTTTCAGTGTTTTGGTCTCAATCAAATGAAATTTAGGTCGTATGAAGTAGACCCATATATATATATACATATATATATATATATATATATATATATATATATACATATATATATATATATATATATATATATATATATATATACATATATATATATATATGTATGTATATATATATATATATATATATATATATATATATATATATATATATATATATATATGTATCTGCATATAAGTGTGTGTGTGTGTGTGTGTGTGTGTGTGTGTGTGTGTGTGTGTGTGTGTGTGTGTGTGTGTGTGTGTGTATCTTAGGAATGTTTATTGCTTCCATGTTGTACATTACTTGTGGTAGACAGACTGTACTGCATGATATGTTATTGATACCAGCCTGACATCATACTGGTGGGATGTATTATTGTTAAGATCTTGTGCCCATGTTGTGTCGGGTCCTGGTTATGGGAACTTGCAACAGTTGCTATTGTATTGCAGAGCAGATCTGTTTGGCTGTGGGGGGGGGGCATAATATCAATACGTACAAGATGCACTTAGCTTGGGTCCCCTCACCCCCATTAATGGTGCCTGTGGTCATGAATGTATTTGTTATGTTCTCTTTTATCTCTATAGCTATATATCTGATATCTACAGATGTATGCATACGTATATATATATATATATATATATATATATATATATATATATATATAGATGTAGATATGTATATATATATATATATATATATATATATATATATATATATATATATATATATATATATATATATATATATATATATATATATATAGATATATATATAGATATAGATATATATATATATACACACACACACACACACACACACACACACACACGTGCTATTGTAACCTGATAGTAACTTTTTTGCTGACTGTAATTGGACTTTGTTACATTTTATTCACTGAGGAGCTTTTCTCCCCAGATCTCTGCTGAAAATGAGCCAAAAGCTCAGTCAGACTAACACAGTTAACACATGTAAAATAAATAAATACATAAATAAGTATATACATATACATGTTTAAATACATTTCCTGTACTGTTGCCTGACTGTGCTGGATGATAT
The DNA here is from genome assembly GCF_019279795.1 of Protopterus annectens. Lineage (NCBI taxonomy): Eukaryota > Metazoa > Chordata > Ceratodontiformes > Protopteridae > Protopterus > Protopterus annectens. The sequence continues at coordinate 799,299,384 of NC_056751.1, forward strand.
GTTTGTGAAAAGATCAGAGTTTTGTACATCTGTGATGGCTTAGTGGTAGATCGCTTTGGCTATGGTGTGCAGGGTCCTGGGTTTGAGCCTTGCAGAGGTTGTTTATTTTGTTTCTGGGCAGAACAAGGGCCTTTGGATACACAGTGATTAAGGCATGGTTAAGGGGTCTACTTCACAATGTTGAAAGCTGACAATATTGAAGCTGATATTGTCGGCACCACAATCTGAAGCTCAGAACATTGTGCAGGTAAACGGAAATCTCTGTAGGGGGAGATTTCCATTTATCTCAATGTAGTGCGGTCTCGGAGTTGGAATATTTAAGTAGGGGGGTGTGGGGGATGCAGGGGGGCTTGCCCCCCTTCCTACGCTAGTTATTTTTTATTTTTGTTTGTGTTTTGTTTTTTAAGTGTTATTCAATATTTTACTACATTGATCACTAGAGGTCGACCTTTAGTGATTCGATCTAGTAAGATTTCGATAACATGATATAGACGCCTGTTAAGCAGTTGTAAGCGGGTTTGCACGGAGGTAAGCAATACTAACTTCTGATTACAGTTTCCTTTACTCAGTTAGCTTTTCAATTGCTTAACCTGTGTAGGCATTGCTTACCCCCATGCAAGCAGGCTTAAACCCACTTACTGCTGCTTAAAAGTGCTTACTCCCGCTTACCCCCACACTAATTTCTTTAAAAGAAATGAAAAAGGATTGATAGGAAAGTGGTGAAAAAGGGGCACAAAAAGGAAAGACAGTAGGGAAAATGGTTAGGGATGTGCAGGAATTGTGTGGGGAAGGTCCATAGCTGCCCATTTCTTCTACAGCAACTGCTGTGCATATACACTGAATTTGGAGATAGATTTGGACACTCATACCTTTGAGAAAGGGGTGAGGAGAACAATAATATGCTGTTAAGCCAATTAGACCAGATTACATCTGTCCAGTAGACATGTGCGAAATGGACAGCTATGAACGGGGTGAGATTTTTTTTTGGGAACAGATTGCCCTTTTTTTTTCAGGTGAGAGTGGGATGTTGGGGACGGATAGTAGTTATATTTGGGGAGGTAGGTTGGGTTGGTTAACAGAAAAGACAAACAAGATGCATACAGGGATGGTATATGACACATGGGGGGGTGAACACCTTAATGGGGTGTTGGGAAATCGGAAGCCCATGAGCCCCCTAGTGGAAACAGGGGGACTGAGGTTCCCACCCATTGGCAGTCACCACTGCACCTTCACAGCCTCGAAAGTGGCTGTGCTGGGGGCTGAGTAGGAGGGCTAGGCTGACCCTCTAGTTGTGACACATGGCCCTCAAGCTTGCATAGCAGATCTCCGACCTCCCTACGGAGCTTGCTATGAACCATGACCTGGACCTGGCAACAAGTGACAGGTTCCTGTCTGTGCCAGCTCCCAGGGGGGGCATGCTCCATCCCCTGAGGGTGTTCCACCCGAAGGTGTTGCTGGACCAACAGACGAGGAGTTCCTGGGTTGGGCCCCAGATGTGCTAGTGCTCTGTGCCACTGCCAGCTGAGGTGGGACAAGTGGTTCTTCCAGGACTGGCCTTCCCAAATGAGCTATGGTGTTTAAATTTTATCAACATATGTAGGTTAGTAATAGTCAAAACACAGCATGCATATATATTCCCATTAAACCAAACACCAGACATGGAACAGTTGCATAGCAAACAGAACACATGCATATATGGGACCACAGTGGTCATTACAACAGTATGCAGGTACATTGATGGCAGCATGCCACCAATGTGGGAGTATTTCTACATAGCACATGCATAGAACCAAATTTAAATAATTATCAAACAATAGGACATATGTCTCAACAGTAGAGTTAATTCAGCACATACCAATTGAGTTGTGTATTTAGTTTATTGTTGCAGATATGGTGGGGGGAAGATAAAGATGTCAATTAACAACTAGTATATTCCTGTAGTTCACATTACTTTCTTAGTCAGTACTCTGATATGTACCTTACAGGTATTAGTACACTACCCTATTGCCTTAGTTTGGACAGTGCTATGGCTGTCGACAACTATATACATGAACTGGTTTTACCTGCAGTATACACCTCTTACCTGGTATACCTGTGGAGGTATTGTTTGTTAACACTACCTAACTATTTCTACACATACTGCCAGATTCCAGGTTGATGTTATGCACATACCTGTCCATCTCTTTTTGCACCCACTCTGGGGGCATGTCTTCACCATATGCAGGTGAACTGGGACATATTTCAACTACTGCCCTCTTAAACCTTTAGTGACTTGTACAATGACAGGTTTGTTTTATTTGACATTTTCCAAATATGTACAGGTCTGACAGTCAGTTATATGACATAAAATGCTGCCTACATGTCAGAAAGTAGCACACTGATATGGCACGGGGACAGGGTAACTGCCAGCAGTTATGGGCTGAATAACTGGACATTCTGGACATTTCTGTACACTTGTGGGGTATGATTCTTCATACAGTTTACCACCACTCCCAGGATTCAAACCATGGCTGTGTCTGCTAAAATTAAAACAATGTCTATCACAGTTGAGTGTGCTATATAGATATTGCCGTGTATCTCTTGTCTGATTTCTGTCTATAATTCTCCTGTGGTTTTACATTCTGACCTTGTAATTACAACACTCTTATACAGGATTTCTTAGACAGTTGTATTATGTAGTATAGTATGGGTGACAGTGATGAGTAATACCTTATTATTCTGAGCAACTGCAACACTAACAATGCCATACAATACCAGAGTAAACAGTATCAGTACAGGATATCAATCTTTTATTTATAGGCACAGTGTTCGTATCTGACAGACCTGTGGGAGCAATGTTTATTAGCCCTACCTGCATGTTGCCACACAAATTACCAGTTTCCACATTAGTATTATGTACATACATCTCACTCTGTTACTGTATACACTCTGGTCACAGCTTGACAACATGGAGGTGGAGATGGGACATACTTGGCTAATTACTCTCATAACATTTTGGGGGGTTGCTAGAGTGACAGGTGTGTTGTTATAGATGTCTGACAATCAGTTGTATGTCTTGTTTGCTGCCTAAATGTCTGGGATCATCCCACTGATTTGCCAGGTGGACAGGGTGACAGGCAGCAGCTATGGGCCGATTTACTGGACATTCTGGACATTTCTGTACACTTGTAGGGTATGATTCTGCATACAGCCTACTACTACTCCCAGGATTCGAACCATGGCTGTGTGTGCAAAAAATACAATAGTTCACGTCACAGTTGAGTGTGATATTTGTATTTTGTTGTCTGTCTTTTCAGTGTTTTCTAAGTCTCTCTCAGTTGTACTATTTGACCTCGGGATTACAACAGTCATATACAGACATTCCTACACATTTTATTTATGTAGTACAGTGTGGGTAACAGTGCTTACTAGAACAGTACTATTCAGTGATTGCAAGTCTACATTACCATATGATACCAGAGTGAACACATGCAGTCCAGCAGTTAGACCTTAATTGTCAGGATTATTATGCTTTTATTTACATACAACCTATATGAGACTCTTCCTGCCCTATTTTCTGGTGTATGCAGTACATGTCTTAAACAATACAGGTTTTATACAGGCAGTTAGCTTACTACTACTTTTAGATTTATTTCCTATGACAGTACATGCAAGAGTATTACTAACCTGCCTCGCATTGCAACCTCTGCAGTCTACAGCCATGTGCTTCCTGGTTCGCAGACCGCTCACCTGCCGCTGTGAAAGACATAAGAGAATTATTTAGCCATACCTAGCCATAATATAGATGAGCTGGCAATTATTAAACAGGTAGTGAACTGATACTTACACATGGCTGGGACATCACCTGTTCTCCTAGCCTCTTGGATCCACTGATCCAAGAGATCCCTCTTTCTCTGCTTCAGGTCGGCATAGTGATGCCTGACCTGCTCACCAGTTCAGTGTATGCCAGTAGCACTGGTGAGGTCATGGGCGAGATGGTCCCAGGCTTCAGCTTTGTATTGGGAACCCTGGTACTAGCCCTGCAGTAGTCTCTGGTCATGGTCTTTCACAAGGAGTCCTGCCATGACTCTGGACTCCTGGATGCCCCAGCGCTGCACCTGAAAGTGCACACCCCTCCCATTCCAGACATAGTGCCTACAAGAGGACGCTACAACCAGTTATGAGATGTATTCCCACCTATTGGGTTTAAATAGGGCCGGTTTCCCGCACTTTGGCGTGATTGGACAGTTTTGAAAATGCTAAGCAATGGGAAAACCTGCTCACCTAAGGCTGGCATTGCTTAAAGGGGTGTACCAATGGGCAGACTGAGTTAGCTGGCCTACACATTGCTTACACCTACTAAGCTGAGCTGTGCAATGCTTAGTGTTACTTAATATTTAATTTGCATTATACTTGCATTTTGAAATTGATTTATTATTCATTACATGTTATATATGTATTTGTTGGTATCCATGATTCATGTATACGTACACTGTATGGGGTCCTTGTGTTTATTAGGGATTTCAACACTTTATTACAATGACACCTCACATCTGGGCTTAATACAGTACTCCAGTTCATATATTTATGTCCTGTAGTAGGTTATACAACATAAAACTGTATATAGATTCCTTTCACATGTTCACTTTGTATTTCCTATAGTGAGGATCTGTTTGGTGATACCTCAGTCTTATGTTCTGCTGTGATGGCTTACTGGTTAACTACTGTGACTATAGTATACAGGGTCCTGGGTCCAAGACCTGCAAAGGCTGTTTATTTTGTTTCTGGCCAGAACAGCCGCTGATGCATACAGAGTGATTAAGGCACTTTTAAGCAATTGTAAGTGGGTTTTCATAGGTTTGCATGAAGGTAAGCAATGCTAACCTCCGGTTAAATATGCTTTCAGAGTGTTAGCTTCAGTATTACTTAACCTGTGTGTTCATTGCTTTCCTCCATGCAAATGGGCTTAAACTTGCTTACTACTGCTTACATATGCTTACTCCCACTTACTACTGCTTAAATATGCTTATTCCCACTTACTACTGCTTAAATATGCTTACTCCCACTTACTAAAACTTAAATATGCTTACTCCCACTTACTACTGCTTAAATATGCTTATTCCCACTTACTACTGCTTAAATATGCTTACTCCCACTTACTACTGCTTAAATATGCTTATTCCCACTTACTACTGCTTAAATATGCTTACTCCCACTTACTACTAGTTAAATATGCTTACTCCCACTTACTACTACTTAAATATGCTTACTCCCACTTACTACTGCTTAAATATGCTTATTCCCACTTACTACTGCTTAAATATGCTTACTCCCACTTACTACTGCTTAAATATGCTTACTCCCATTTACTACTGCTTAAATATGCTTACTCCCACTTACTACTGCTTAAATATGCTTATTCCCACTTACTACTGCTTAAATATGCTTACTCCCACTTACCACTGCTTAAATATGCTTATTCCTACTTACCACTGCTTAAATATGCTTACTCCCACTTACCACTGCTTAAATATGCTTATTCCCACTTACTACTGCTTAAATATGCTTACTCCCACTTACCACTGCTTAAATATGCTTATTCCCACTTACTACTGCTTAAATATGCTTATTCCCACTTACTACTGCTTAAATATGCTTACTCCCACTTACTACTGCTTAAATATGCTTACTCCCACTTACTACTGCTTAAATATACTTACTCTTGCTTACTACTACTTACCACCGTACTAATTTAGACAGTAATGTCTAATGATTCTTGGGAAGGTGGTAGATTTGGAAACTGTATAGATTTATCATTCATTACACATTTTACCTTCCATTTGTATCCTTGATTCCTGTGTACATATACTGTATGGGACACTTGTGATTATCTATGGACTTTACAACATTATGACAATGACACCTCACATCTGCATTTAATGCAGTACTCCAGTTCACAAATATATGTCATGTCGTAGGTTATGCAATAAAATAAATTGATCATAATGCGATTTGACATGGAAAATGGATTATACTGGAGTGGGATTTGAACTAGGAATGACTGCTCACAAGGCAAATGCTCTGCCCACTACACTATTACTGTACTGTTTCATTTGCATATATCTTGCTTTTTATCCTCTTGTGCCATTTAAGCTGCATTAACCATAGCTAAGCGATGAGTAAACCCACGCACATATGGTTAAATTTACTCTATTTTATAAAAAAACAAAAAAAAAACTTCTTTATATTTAATGTTTTAACTATTGCTCTTGTAAACTTGGGGGTATGTTCCTGGGGGTATGCGAACACCTATGAGCGGTCTCGCTCATTCTTATTCATACACTGCTGTTCATCAATGCAGGGGCATGTATATTTTGAGAGCTCTGCTCACAGACACACCCCCTGCACTCGTACATGCTCTGTATCTGTTTAGGAGATCAGGCAGCACCCCTTCATTGATATGCATGGCTCGCTGCCATCCTACTCCTAAATGGCCACTTACATGCAGGACTAAGCTAGTCCTGCATGAAAGGATACTGAATCTGTGGGCATAATTCTTCTTGGTAAATAATGTTTTGATCCATTCCTTGACAGATAAGGTGCTTGCTTGGGAGACTAGATAATGAAGCATTATACTACATGTCTGGGTGAATAAAAGACACATATCAGAAAAGTGATTTCCCTTGAGTTGCAGGTTATCTTATGAGTAAAAAATGTGTTACTCTGTAAGCTTTGTGGACACTGTGGTGAAGGGATTGTCAAATGAAAGAGCACGTTTGATAAGTTATTATAGATTATTAACAACTTGATCTATTTTTATTATCTGACTTTTACCAAAGGAAATACTGCTAAATCTTAAACAGTAACTTCTAAGCCATTGTTTGCAAATCAGGTGAAGGTGTGGTCCAATAAATTCTGTAGGGACCAGCTATTTGTTCGGGAGCGGATGATGCTAAACAGTTTGCAGACATCTACAGACTTGATAAGACATAGGTTATTTATTTATTTTATTGACTATTTGTTAATTGGGAAGCTAGGTGAGCCCCTTGACCCTTTTCAGCAATGACCCTGGCTCACTGAGCAGCTGAACACATATAATATAAAATACAAAATAAGAATATAGAGAGAGAGAGACAGAGAGATGTGTAATTAGGAAAAAAATAGTCATAGTAACAAGAGTTAACAAATACAAATACTTTAGCAAAACCATGAGTTATAAGCAAGGGCTACATACATATATACAAGAGAGAACATACCTCGTAACTCATTAGACCAGGAAATCTGGACAAAGCCATATTTAATGAGGGGACAATGGCCCAAAAATAGGGACACTTTTTAAATATTATTCTTGAAACATTAGAAAGTTGATAGAATAACAGGTTTTGCATTAGCATGAATTTTTTTGAAGTCTGAAACTTGAATGCCTGTTATTATTTTTCTGACTTCAGCCCTCAATGTTTTGCCGATGGTTTGCCAGAAAACCACACTTTTATGAGAAACATACCAAAAATATGAGGCAAAAATCTAGACATTCTCTGAAAATCTGTATAGCTGAAAGGTATGAGAGGGAAACATCAAATAATATTTAGAGAAACATGCTGCGACTCGGATACAAGGATATACTGATAGCTTGAACTGTTGCCAGGAATTAACCATTGGCACTGCAATATTTATCTTGGACTTCTGTATGAAATTGTGTTTGAGAGCAATTTTAAATACCTCAAATGAATCTTGAGTTTCTAATTCTGTGGGGAGGTGATTCTAAATGGCAGAACATAGTCTAAAAATGTTCTTTCTTCAGAAGCAGTTTTAAAATCTGGACAAAAATGAGGGAAAAGTTGCCATTTTGAGCTTCCCAGGGTGCATTTGTGGTGCCTAAACATGAATGTATTTTTCAGAGGGTGCAGTAACCAAATTTAAGATTTTGAAAAATAAAATGCCAAGTACAAAGGTTGACCCATCTGTTACTGATAGCCACATTGGGTGATTAGGTAGGGTACCATGCTATACAAGAGATCAGCTAGAAGGATGACTCTTAAGATTTTGTTTTGTGTGATTTGCAGTCTCCAAGTATTGTAATAGGATTGCAGAGCCAGCAAAGGCAAAACACATTTACGTTTTGGAAGAAGAACATTTTTGGCAATGGCGTTCCAGGTAATTGGTGCAAGGTTCAGTTTTAGTTGTGCCATAACTCTATTGGTGATTTTTATCTGAGTGAGTTGTAAAGGAGAGTGATTGGTCTAGTGTCAATCCAAGGTATTTCTGCTCTCAGACACTGGGAATAGTGTTATATTGGTTGTCGTTCAGTACTAGAGGAGGGGTTGAAGCCAGTTTTTGAGTAGTTCTGAAGACCATTATATTGGTTTTCTTGGGGCTGATTAAGAGTTTGTTATCAAGTGACCATCTACAGATGGCTATGACATTGTTTTATCATTTCAACTGTAAGTCAGCATGTGTTTTTCTGAACCTAGTAAGAATATCATAAGCATATATGATGATATTGAAATGTGGGAACTCAGGTGGAATATCATTTACAAAGACAGAGAAGAGTATGGGGTGTAATACTAAGCCCCAGGGGTCTCCTGTGTTTAGTATCAAAATGAATTATTGTGGTTAAGTGGAACCATTAATGTATATTATTCATATTTATTATGTGTATTAATACTAGTAAATTGCTAACTAACCTGCATGTCTGAAAAGAAATGCATAAACTGAGTGGGCTAAGAAACAAACCCTGATGTATTCCACAGGTAACTCCAGTAAGATCAATGTTGGCTACATACTCTAACCCACTATGACATTTTAATAGCCAGTACCTAACCCAGCAAGTTATGAAGACATTCATATTGTGCTGCATGTTTGTATGTGATCCCTATATTGGGATACGTCCTACATGTAATGCTGCTATAATTCATTTGAGAAAAAGAAATGACAAAATTTCAATGTCAGGAACTGCTCTTTACAATAATATGCTGGTTCATGAAAAGCAGCAACAGATTTGCAGGGTCATTCTATAACAGCTCCACGATGACCCACCCCATTAGTTTGATTATAATGCATGTGAGACTATTGGGTCTATATACATATATAGATGAGACTCTACAACTTTATAAATTGAACCACTTCTACCTTGTTTCACTGACCAGAAGCAACACTCAGTTTTAAAATCTGGACAAAAATGAGGGAAAAGTTGCCATTTTGAGCTTCCCAGGGTGCATTTCTGGTGCCTAAACATGAATGTATTTTTCAGAGGGTGCAGTAACCAAATTTAAGATTTTGAAAAATAAAGTGCCAAGTACAAAGGTTGACCCATCTGTTACTGATAGCCACATTGGGTGATTAGGTAGGGTACCATGCTATACAAGAGATCAGCTAGAAGGATGACTCTTAAGATTTTGTTTTGTGTGATTTGCAGTCTCCAAGTATTGTAATAGGATTGCAGAGCCAGCAAAGGCAAAACACATTTACGTTTTGGAAGTAGAACATTTTTGGCAATGGCATTCCAGGTAATTGGTGCAAGGTTCAGTTTTAGTTGTGCCATAACTCTATTGGTGATTTTTATCTGAGTGAGTTGTAAAGGAGAGTGATTGGTCTAGTGTCAATCCAAGGTATTTCTGCTCTCAGACATTGGGAATAGTGTTATATTGGTTGTCGTTCAGTAGTAGAGGAGGGGTTGAAGCCAATTTTTGAGTAGTTCTGAAGACCATTATATTGGTTTTCTTGGGGCTGATTAAGAGTTTGTTATCAAGTGACCATCTACAGATGGCTATGACATTGTTTTATCATTACAACTATAAGTCAGCATGTGTTTTTCTGAACTTAGTAAGAATATCATAAGCATATATGATGATATTGAAATGTAGGAACTCAGGTGGAATATCATTTACAAAGACAGAGAAGAGTATGGGGTGCAATACTAAGCCCCAGGGGTCTCCTGTGTTTAGTATCAAAATGAATTATTGTGGTTAAGTTGAACCATTATTGTATATTATTCATATTTATTATGTGTATTAATACTAGTAAATTGCTAACTAACCTGCATGTCTGAAAAGAAATGCATAAACTGAGTGGGCTAAGAAACAAACCCTGATGTATTCCACAGGTAACTCCAGTAAGATCAATGTTGGCTACATACTCTAACCCACTATGACATTTTAATAGCCAGTACCTAACCCAGCAAGTTACGAAGACATTCATATTGTGCTACATGTTTGTATGTGATCCCTATATTGGGATATGTCCTACATGTAATGCTGCTATAATTCATTTGAGAAAAAGAAATGACAAAATTTCAATGTCAGGAACTGCTCTTTACAATAATATGCTGGTTCATGAAAAGCAGCGACAGATTTGCAGGGTCATTCTATAACAGCTCCACGATGACCCACCCCATTAGTTTGATTATAATGCATGTGAGACTATTGGGTCTATATACATATATAGATGAGACTCTACAACTTTATAAATTGAACCACTTCTACCTTGTTTCACTGACCAGAAGCAACACTCAAGGTGAGATTTTTTTTTTCATGATGATATATAAAGGCTATACATAATCTTATTATGCAGGGTAAACTCTTGAAAAAGCTGAGGTTGAACGCCTCAGTTGCCCCTGGTATTAATGATGCCCTATCCTTGGCTCTCACCATGTGAGTATGCTAACATTTTTGAATTCAATTTTAAGTATTTATATTTTCAACTGCTTTATTTCTGTATATATTTTATATTTAAATGTGTTCTACATTTTTAACCTATACAATGCTATTTAAATGAGCCTTGTTTAAATCACTGGGTTACATCATCACTTCTTCAGTTTGAAGTTTAGACTGTGATTTGTTGTTCGTATATATTTAAGGACATTTACTTTTACAATACTTTACTCAGATGAAGTCTTTGTATGTATGTTAAGATGAAAGTGCTCAGTCATTTTAAAGTTTAGATTTATTAAACGTTCAATTGTCAGTTGGTTAGTCCAGGTTTCTGGGTTTTTTTCAGTCAGTTGGAGTGTTTTGTGTTATTGTTTTATTGCGGTCCATCCTCCTACAGCACACATTTGGTTATCATTTTTATGGAGCTGCCATGTCAACTAACTGTTACTTCAGTAACCTTCTAAATATGTGACAGCCTCACAGCTTGAGCCCCATGATGCTGGTGCTGGCTCTTCTGCAATTTGTGATTTTTTCCACCAAGTGTCTGAGGTAGCCATGGGCCCAGAATTTGCCCCACTATACCAATATTGCTTTGGCGATGTGGGAATAAAGGATTTTTTTACCCCAAAATTTTTGTCAAAGGTACATGGTTATTACAAGTTTATGGATGATGTTCTCATCCTATGGAAAAGTACCATTGATCAATGGGTGGATTTTTATACCTAGTGGCAGAATTTTACTAGCTTCTTCAGGTTTTTGTACTTATTGGTACTGACAGTATTAACCATCTAGACATTTGTTTGGAGAAAAATTACACTTATGGGTGCTATACATCAACCATTTTCAGGAAAGATACCTTTTCTACCTCTTATCTTCATTTTAATAGTTGTCTCCCACCTCACCAAAAAGATCTGTGGTTAAAGGTCACATGGTGAGATTGGCTTGATTGCTATCAGATGAAAACATACTTATCAATGAGATGCATCAGCTTATATCCATGTTTATAGTTAGAGGGTATCCCATCCATCTACTCACAAATATAAAGGAGGAAGCTTTGAGGCTGCAGAATGATTATTTTACACCCATTCTTAAGATTAAGTTACAGGGCGAGCCAAGTACTTGTGGAAATAATATTGGGACAAACAGGAATGCTAAATTTGATGTTTCTATGCCTGCATTTTCTTTTCCATTCAACAGAGAGGTTTTTAAGTACGGCAGTACCATTAGGTTTAACTGGGACATAATTTTCCTGGATGAATTAAAAAGATTACTGGGTATGGGCTCTTTTGTTGTGTACAGTAAAGGAAGTAATATCAAGTCTCTTCTTGAAATAGATGCTGGCGGTAAGAAAGCTATGTTTAAACAGGGTACTATGAGGAAATATGGGCAAGATATGTATATGTATACACTCGGGACCTTATATTGCAGTTACTAATTTGGAAAGAACTAGCCCATGTCTTGGAAGATGTAACTCCAAGATTACACACATTGTATATCTTGCTGTGTGCATTTCATATAACTGTTTTTATGTGGAGAAAATGAACAGGAGGCTCAAAGAAAGAATTCATGAGCACCTGTATAATATGAGGAAAAAGAAGGCAACAGATGCATTGTTCAGACATATTAATGGCTGCGTCAGTTTTACGAAATTTGCATTTTTTATTATAGATTGAGTAGTGGTTGAAAATTTTAAAGGAGATTTGAAATTACTTTTGAAATATAAAGATTTAAAATGGCAGCTGAGGTTGAATGCCTTGGTTACGCCTGGTATTAATGATGTCCTATCCTTGGCTTGTGTTTTAAAGAAAAGGGTTCTTACCGTGTGATTATGCAAACATTTTTTGAATTCAGTTTTAAGTATTTACATTTCTAACTGCTGTATTTATGTATATATTTTGTATTTAAATGTGATCAACATTTTTAACATATTCAGTGCTATCTAAGTGAAGCCTTGTTACTTTAAATCACTGAGTTACATCCATACCTCTCAACCTCTTAGAGCAAGAAATCTGGACAAAGCCATAAACAAAAGTGGGACAAAGGCTCAAAAATAGGGACAATTTTTAAATACTGCTCTTACAAACATAGAAAGTTGATAGAATAACAGGTTTTGCATTAGCATGAATTTTCTGAAGGGTATAAATTCTGAAACTCAAATGTCTGTCATTATTTTCTAACTTCAAATTTCAGTGATTTGCCAGAAATTTACCAGAAAACTACAATTTTATGAAAACAGAACAAAACTATGAGCCAAAAAGCTGGACATTCTACAAAAATCTGTGCAGTTAAGAGGTATGGTTACATCACCACTTCTTCACTTTGAAGTTCAAGACTGTGGGGGGAATTCAATAAACCCCACACAATTTTTTTTTGTGTATGCATCACGGCATGATGGGAACACAAGCACAAACCATTTAAGATTCAGTAAGCCTCGCTTAGCAGCATGCAAACACATGCAAACAAGAAAGATCAGTGTAATGCAAATTCACACAAGCAGGTGAAATGCATGCAAATTAGGCAGGGGAAGCAATCCAACAACCTTAAATTATCCGTGTAGACTCTGTGCCCATGTTAGTAGTGTACTTGGAAATTTTTCATGTACAGGAGTCTACATGGACAGTAGGGGATGAAAATGTCCACAAATATGGACATAACTCCCCTGAAAAGGGTATATCACATGGAGTATTGAGGCGAAATGCATTGTGCATGTAAAAGAATGCAAGGGGAAATGTATAATCAATATTAATTTTTTTATTACTCTCCACTTGTTTGCGCTATGTGTCACTGTGCGCAAACATGATTAATACAAAACAAATTGCTAAAAAAATTAATAAATGTATTTCACAGAAATGTAGTGTAGGACCTTGCATCAGGTCTGGATAATGATGCATTTGTGCTGTTGCCCGGCATACACATGATCCATGCAGTTTCCAGGCTGTCAGCATGAATATGTATGCAAATGAGGTGAATTTGTTGAATTGCTAAAATGAACAACCATGTCCGCAAATCCCGTTTGTGTAAGCTTCTACACAGTGTTGACATTCGTAGTGAATGTGGATGACATTGTGGGGTGGCATACTTACTTTTAGCAGATTTCATGCTAGCTGTGTGTGTGTTTGCATGGTGCCCCACATAGCTAAGTGTGTTCACGTGATCAACCCCCCCCCCCTCAGGCACAGTGGTGATGTAGGATGCTATCAATTAAAACTGGAAATATTAAATTAAAAATATTTACTTTTGTATGTTAAGCTAGGTAGCACTGAGTGCTGTGGTGTGCAAATAAGTAGGGCCTTTAAATCATGTTAATTATATTCTAAGCAGCTGTCATACATCCAAATTAGCCAATCCCACATAGTGGACCTACACCACAACTGTATAAAGTATGCATGCACCCTACATTCTGGTTTCCCTCAATTCTCTGAACCAGTGGAGTACAGACTTGGGAATTTTAAACTGAATAATGCTAGGGGCTGCTGCAGCTATTCTACATCTGTATATGCTAGAGGCTGAAGTCAGTGCTGCTGGTGCTGATGACAATAGGTCTAGATCAAGGAAGAGAAGAGTGCTCAGGCCCATGATAACTTATCAGGAGCTACATGAGCTGGAGATTGTAGAGTGCTACAAGGTGGACAGGGACATACTACAACAGCTCACTGAGTTCTGCCACCTTCAACTCAGAGCCAGAGCTAACAGAGAGGAACCCATCCCAGTTGAAACTAAGGTATGTGTAGCCCTTAGGATACTAGCTACAGGTAATTTTCAAAGACTAAATGGGGACATGATGGGGGTGTCACATGCATCTGCATCCAGGATACTCCGCCAATTTCTGGATGATATGCTCCCACATGCCAGTGAGCACATATATTTTCCACTTGACCCTGAGGTGAGAGCCACCAATATATAACATTTCTATCATGTAACACACTACCCTGAAATAATGGGTGCCATGAATTGCAGTCATGTACACATCAAGACACCACCTGGTGAGCAGGGTAAAATGTATGTTAACCACAAGGTATACCACTGCATCAACTGCCAAGTTGTGAGCAATGCCCAGAGGATTATCATGAGTGTGTGTGTGTGCTGGCAACCCTGGCAGTTATCATGACCCCCATATCTGGCACATATCACAGCTGTACTGGATGTTTGCTGGGGGGACATCCCACAGGGCCATTTACTGGGGGATGCTGGCTACTCCCTGGAACCGTGAATGATGACACCTATCAGAAATGCACACCCACCCACTGAAGAATGCCATAATGAGGCACACACACAAGCTAGGAACATCATAGATCATGTGTCTGGGATTCTGTTGACATGGTTCCAGTGCCTCAGTATATCTGGTGGAGCATTGCAGTATACCCCAGCCACATGTGCACAAATATTCATAGTATGTGATATGCTACACAATCTGATTCTGTGGAAACAGCTGCAGCAGGATCAGAAAAGGGAAGGGATACACAGGCTCCCACCAGTGCCTAGGTCACTACAGCCAAAGTCACAGGAAGACTCGGATAAGGAACTCCCCACTGATATCCTTGTAGGCAGATGTAGGCATGCTCACTACACCCTGGCTTTGGCTAAGAGACAATGCATAGCACATTCACTGACAACCTAGGGAGCTAGGGACTAACATCTCACTCCTACTCACATACAGATAGTAACACTGATGCCAGCCAACTCATACATCCTGTACCTATCCATGTATTGGCTGTGTACTGCTTGCATTACACAGAGTCAGCCCTGAAATACAGTTGTGTCAACTGCTGCACTTGCAAGGTAAGTCCATAACCTACACAGTAATATAGTGGATTGTTAAGTTAGGTCATCATAGCTATGGACCAGGTACAATATGTAGGCTACTATACTGGCTTATTTGGACAGACAGTCCATCCACATGGAACTACTGACAGCCATTCCACTAACATGTCACCATTTCTAGTCAGTAGGCCTCATGCATGGAATATTCATGTTGCCCTATTCTAACAGATTACTGGTACATCATGCGAGGTACATGTTGGAAAGGGAGGTTAACTGATAGACTAATGTGTGTCCTAGCAGAATGTGTGCATTTCTTCCCCACCCTTTAAATGGTCACTGTCCCCATGTAACTGCCATAACACTGAAGTTATGCTGTATGACCTTTCACACAGTCAGTATGCCACACAACATCAGTACAGTAATGCGGAATCTGAATATACATTTCATGTGTAATGGAATTGAGAATAGCACAGTACATATTTACACAGGTGATGATGTGATGAATGATTACTTGCTCATCTGCTAACCGCTGTGGCTCAAAGGAGTAAGGTAGGTAAGTTGTGTGATGGTCTTCATGGTTCTAATCCTGACATATCCAATTATTATGCATATGAAGTAGCAATACTATACATTTTTACAGTTTGTCTCTGTGTGTGCTATACTAGTATGATTCTATTTCACATATTAATTACACATGTGCATCTGTACCATGGTTCTAAGACCTATTTAATAAGTCCTTTTTACTACTGGATAACTTATTAGCAGAATTGTAAAGGCTGGGGCATACAAACATATATCAGCATGCATGTGTAGAAAAAGCATCCAGTGCCTCCTGTAACACGATGTAGTATAACAATATAATAACAGTTGTGCATAAAAGATTGTGCTGTGATGTGATTCATGTGGAACTGACAGACCCATATGAAACGCACTGATTACTACATCAGAACAACTAGGTATTGATGCATTCTTGATAAGATGGATAACTGCATGGCTTACATATAGGACATGGCAAGTGTCATGCAGCAATTGGACAAATGATATTTATGGTTACAATCAGGGTGTCCCACAGGGCTCTGTAGTAGGCCCACATTTCTTTACAGTTGTCTGAAGACCTATCTTTCTCATCACAGTTGTTCTACATTCTGTATGTGGATGGCTTGAGATTGGGTATACTGTTTAAATGTGTTACAAATTGGACATGTCTGCACAAGAACTTGGCCACAGGACCATAAGACACTGTTAAATACATCAACAAGTAAGCATATGACATTTGGAAGACAGAAAGAGAAAGGTGACTATTAAATACAGCACACAGTGATTGAAACTGTAGATTAATTTGAAGAACTGCATATATAAGTAGATCTAGATTGCAGTTTTCCAAGTCATCTCAGACTTCCAGCCTGGAGTACACCTCGGTGTGGGATGGAGTCAATTTATGCAACAGGAAGTCTCAGGTGTAAGCAGTGTGCCACTCGTGAGTTGCTAAGCAATGTGCAAACAAACCAAAATGCCACCGAGCATGCTCACACAGAGTGTGAATCTGGTGCCCCACACGCTATTTAGTTTAGAAAAAAAAAAAAAAAAATATATATATATATATATATATATATATATATATATATATATATATATATATATATATATATATATATATATATATATATATATATACCTTATATAGCTCTATATTTATAAACAGATATGTCTATGCATATATATGTGAGTGTGTGTGTCTGTCTTATCCTACATACACAGCTCGTCAATAGTAAAGCTACACTTTGACAATTAAAACATTGGCCGAAGGGACACAAGGAAAGGGTCAACATTAGATAATGCATTCATACATATTTGCAACTGCATAGACGAACATGTGTTGAAATCTTAGGACTATTACGATATCTGAAGTTCACAGTGTTGGCAGTCTTCACCCATCATGTGTAAATTATATCACATTTGACAGCAGAACACAATGTACTGTGAAACACACATAACCATGAGTCATATCTGTGTACTCGCAAACAGCTGGACGGTGGTGAGTCATATCACATCTCCCTAAAAGATCATGTGGAACCCTTGAAATTTATGGCAAGGTATATGAATACATACATACATTGTGAAGTCAAATATATATATACACACCAGCAACAACACCCACATTCACTACATCCCTCCATCCCTCTGTGACTGCTTGATTTCAACAAATACACACCAGTTCCTGTGCAATTGGTGCAATGGATTATGTTGTGTGCTGACTCATTTATAAGGTACTTTTACTTTTGCAACAGGCCTGTCCATCCACATGCAAATAGACACATATGCCCAAGAAAGGCTGTTGATGCATAGCTAGGCAACAAAACAGTTGTCTCCCTGTTAAGCTACAAGCTGCAGTTCACAGTAGGAAGCTGTATGACTATCCAGCCCATCAAACCTGTTAAACACAAGGCTTTTTTATGTTCTCTGTGATAACTTCACCTGCAGTCACTTACAATATCAGACTTAAGCTGTGGCATGTGCAATAAATACTGTCATCTGTACTGTATAACAATAGATAGGTAGGAGGTATAATCTCACTCCAGCCCACTTGCTGTGTGTGTGTGTATGTGCATCTCCCTTTCAAGCAAATGTGAATATACAAGTAGAATGGTTCTGCATTTTTTGGAGTTTACACTTGATGCAGGCCTCTAAAGTGTTCTCCTCCACAAGGCGTGCTGATGTCATCTACTATAAGAGTACCTAAAGACAAATCAATGCCAGACTTAAGCTGTGGTGTGTGCAATATGTACTGTCATCTGTAGTACATAGCAATAGATCTGTAGGGGTTCTAATCTCCCCCTAGCCCACTCGCTGTGTGTATGTGCATGGCCCTTCCAATCAAATGCAAAGGTGCAATGATTTTGCACTTTTTGGCCTTTGCACATGATGCAGACTTCTAAAGTGTTCTCCTCCACAAGGCCTGCTGATGTCATCTACCATAAGAGTATCGAAAGCCATACCAATGTCAGGCTTAAGCCTTGGTGCATGTGAAAAGTACTGTGATCTGTAGTGTATAACAACAGATAAGTAGGGGTTTTAACCACACTGTAGCCCACTTGGTGTGTGTGTGTGTGTGTGTGTGTGTGTGTGTGTGTGTGTGTGTGTGTGTGTGTGTGTGTGTGTGTGTGTGTGTGTGTGTGTGTGTGTGTGTGTGTGTGTGCGTGTGTGTGTATGTATGTGTGTGTGTATGTGTATTGCCCAGCCAAGCAAATGTGAATGTAAAACTGTAATGGTTCTACACTGTTTGGCCTTTGCACTTGATGCAGACCTCCAAAGTGTTCTTCACAAGGCCCATTGATGTCATCTACCATAAGAGTACCTAAAGCCATATCAATGTCAGGCTTAAGCAGTGGCATGTATGAAAAGTACTGTGATCTGTAGTGTATAACAGTAGGTAAGTAGGGGTTCTAATCACACTCTAGCCCACTTGGTGTGTGTGTGTGTGTGTGTGTGTGTGTGTGTGTGTGTGTGTGTGTGTGTGTGTGTGTGTGTGTGTGTGTGTGTGTGTGTGTGTGTGTGTGTGTGTGTGTGTGTGTGTGTGTGTGTGTGTGTGTGTGTGTGTGTGTTTGTGCATGTGCATCTCCCTGCCAAGCAAATGTGAATGTAAAACTGCAATGGTTCTGCACTTTTTGGCCTTTGCACTTGATGCAGGCCTCCAAAGTCCTCTCCTGCACAGGGCCTGCTGATGTCATCTACCATAAAAATACCTCAAGCCATATCAATGTCAAACTTAAGCCGCGGTATGTGTGATAATCAGTATGATCTGTAGTGTATAACAATAGATAGGCAGGGGTTTTAACCTCACTCCAACCCACTTGCTGGCTGTGTGTGTGTATGTGCATCTTCACACAACACAAGTGTGTCTTCCAGAACACCTTAAATAGAGGAAGGGTTTTGTACTGTTTTGGGCCTAGCAAGTACTGCAGGCCTTTGGACTCTTGTCCTCAACAAGGCCCTCTGATGTCAACTACCATAAGATTACTTAAAGCTACATCAATAACAAACTTAAGCCATGGCATGTGTGATAAGTATTGTGATCTGTAGTGTGTAAGACTGGATTGGTAGGGGTTCTAATCTCACTATAGCCCAGGTGTGTGTGTGTGTGTGTGTGTGTGTGTGTGTGTGTGTGTGTGTGTGTGTGTGTGTGTGTGTGTGTGTGTGTACTGTCTAGTGTTGTGTACACATAAATAGGTAGTGGTAATGTTCTAACTGCATCTCTGTAGATGTGTGCTGATATTTCCCAGTGTTTTACATCCGCCTATTGTATCATAGGATCACTGGAATAAAGTAGGCTAACAGTCCTATGGCACTTATAAGACTAGCCAACTTTTTATCATTATTAAACAATCAGCACCTATTGTCGTTGTCCAGGGTGTACACAGATGAAACTACTGTGTTGTAATTATGGTCACCCATCCAATCATACAGATTGCATCTGTACAGGGCCAATGCGGTGCTCTGTTTGACAAGACATGAAAGTGTGTTCCAAAGGTGTGTTAAACTCTAGTAGACAATTGTCTCCCTCCAGCAGGTTTTATTAAAGTTACATACCAGCTTAAGTTCTTAACTGTGAGAAAAGTGGTTATCCACTTCACTGATGTGCAGCATTGTCAATAAAGCAGGGTCAGAGATTGACTGATATGCAAGGCAGAGATCACCACTGAGTACTCTGTATGACATACACTAAATTGCTGGTGGTTTCAGACAATCCTCATAGGACAGATGCTGAAATTTTGAATCCCCCTTGTGAGGAACCTTTGTGGTTTCCCCAATTGCCACAGCTGTTTTGTGAGTAACATACCAAAAGGTGCATTTACACTCAGATATTGGCCTGATAAGGGAAGCATACATGAAGGTACTAACTACATTTAGTGGAGACAATGCCCTCATGTATGACATGAGCAAGATATAATATCCTACTCATCACCATGTAGACATGGTGCTCTAAATTAAGGTGGCTGTCAGCACATCTCCCCAGGTCTCTCGCCCCTGTGTATGCACTTCAGGTGTTGTTATAGCTGTGTTACTTAGCTGGAACATCTCTATTAACAAAATTAATGATAATACATATATTTGCATTGAGTTTAAGGCCATGTGTTTGGCAACAATCATCTGCTCATGTAACATCCTAATGTAGGATGTTGCCATAATATGTATATTGTATGACTGCTCCCAGTTAGCAGGCATCATCAAACATTGTCTGCATGTCCTCCCTCCATTTGTGTGAGTTTACTCCGGGTGCTCCAGTTTCCTCCCACGTTACAAAGACATGCATCTGGAGCCTTTCTCCCCGGCCCTCCGCTGAAAACTGGCTTTGTTCCAAGTCGGACTTTCCCAGTTAAATAAAATTGTCATCCATAGTCATTTAAGATGTGCCAGCACTTCAGTGAAATTGATTCCAAACAGTAGACAACTCAGGACCAAAGCATGTGGGACACCACTGGTTACAGCTCTGCCACTTGAGGTGTCTTCCCCTGTTTGACTATATGGCTTGTATCAGTTAGCCAGTTAACAACCCCTCTAATGATATAAGGGTTGAAGCCTAGTTGGGTGAGTTTTTCAATGATGCCTGCATGAGGGATAGTGTTAAATGTCTTCTCTAAGTGCAGGTAGGCTTTGTGCACAGATTTCCCATCAGCCAGGAGCTTGGTGACTGTCTCAAAGAAGTCCACTAGGATTAACAGGCATGATGCCATTTTGACAAATCCAAACTGAGTAGGGTCAAGTAATTGAATGTTACCTACATTTTTGTTGATAATGTCCATGATGATCTGCCTCATGGCTTTGCAGATATGGATAATGGCTGATATGCATATAATCTGCAGGGTCAGTGGATGCACCACATCTGTGCAATGGAATAATGGTGGCTGCTTTCCAATCAGCTGTGATGAAGCCATTCATTACACTATGATTGTGAAGAGTTCCCAAGGGTGTTAGAAGTCCATGTCGGGGGGTCCATGTAGCACATAGCCTGATATTTTATCAGGTCCCATAGATACTGTGTTCTGTCCTTAGGCCAGTTATGACATGCTCTTCAGAGGTGGTAGAGATGTCATGGTGTACATGTGGTGGGACATGTGGTGGGGACAGGAGAGTGAGGTTGTCGCAGAACCTGTCAGCCAACAGATGACATATGTCTATAGCGCCAGTATATGTGGTATCATAAAGTACAAGTTTGGCACTAAACTGGGCCTTTCCTTTTAGGTTACATATGTAAGTATAGAATGCCTTGTGGTTGTCCTTTGTGGGGGAGGCTAATTTGAACCAATGCCTTGTTTGAGAGGACTTCACAACAACTCTTATTTGCTTGCTCATGCTGATGAGGTAGTGTTTCCATTTCAGGGGGCTCCCTCCCTCCTACTCTTACAGAGCAATTTCTCCCTCTTATTGTAAAGTCTGTTAATGGCAGTCATCCACCAGGCAGGGTTGCTCTTCATAATGAGCTTGTGTTGCAGCTGTCAGGTACAGCCGATTCACTGCAGTTATACAGGTGTTTGTATAAAGCACTGGTGTACAGCTCAGCATAGCTGCTAGTTCCTTCTGAGGAAGGAAGTGCAGTGAAGCTATTGATACCATCCTGTAAGAGTTTATAATTTGCTTTGGTGAAGTTTATTACTCTAACTTCTGCAAGGGGAGTAGGTGCCAGATGTGATATGTACATTGAATGAGACCGAGTAGTTGTCATATCTCACCAGGGAGGGACGCACAGTGAGGGTGCTAAAGTGTGTGCAGGATCCTCTTGTGGGGGTGTCAACCAGTTGGCCCAGGATATTGTGGGTAATGAAGTTGGGAAACATTTGTGCAAGTGGGTTTGAGCATGACTAATATACCCAGGTGCTGGGTAGTTAATATCACCCAAAACAATGGTGCTTGAATGTATCGTGATATACTCAGGTAGATGCAAACAAGCATAGTAGGTATCCTAATTCATGGAGGTGCTCCCGTAGCTAGAAATTACTTGAATAGGTTACTACAAAAAGTCCATACCATCTGATTTGTCTCCAGGAAATCATAATGTGTAACCAATCTGGATGTGTATGTATCCTTTATGAATATTTATACACTAACTCCATTACTTTGCATGTCATCAGTTTGAAGTCTGTATGTGTGTAAGGAGTTGTACACTGGTATGACTGTGTTGCTCTCTACAGTCCTAACCCAGGTGTTTGTGACTGCGCAAATGTCTGCTTCTTCCAAGATGAGGTCATCTTCCAACGAGTGGAGTGTCATGTTGACACTCTTAGCATGTAGCAGCATAACCTTGAGGTTGTTTGTAGATGGGCTTTTTACACTGGAATTTTGTCCCTGGGACACCACCTATGGGGGTGGTGAGAGCCTTGGCCAGTAGCCAGATTTCCATGGGTGTCAGATGAAGGCCATCTCTGACAAAGCATCGAGGTCTGTTGATTATGTCATACCAGGCTGACAGATTGTGGATCCCATTCGAATGACTCCAGATGATAGGCCAATTATTGATGGTAATCATTTTCTTTTTGCATTTAGGCATCATCCCAGGTGAAGGTTGATTGAAGCTGAAGGCCAAGGGCATACCTCCTGAGACACATAGTCTGAGAACTCAGTCATGGCTCTCTTCATACACTCCAGAGAAGTACATCGCAAGTCATATACACAAACAGAAGCTATGACATAGTCATAACAGTACCTACTGTTGACAGACTTGAGTGCATGTATGATATGGCATATCAGCGCACCTCATATACAGCTGGCCATGACCTTTCCCTTATGTAGCCTACTGAGTGAGACATCAAAGTGTCTTATGATGTAATTACCTATGAGTAATATGTTTGATCTAGTGTTTTGCCTTAAGGGTTTGAATAGTGATACAGTGGTGCATGAGCTATTATGTGCACTGTTCTGGAGAGGTAGTATTATATGTAACATGCTTGTGTCTGTGTTTGTGAGGTGTCTTGTATGCATATATGTGTCTGTATGAGTCTGTTAAGGACCTTTGCATAGGTAGGTATGTCTGATGTGGGTTTGGGTGGAGTAGGGGGTAAGGTGTACATGTTGGCAACCCAGTCATTGTCATATGTATCATATGTTTGCAGTGAAGATGTGGATATCCTTGCATGCACATGAATCTTATTCAACATTGCAGTCATTACTTTGGCCTTGCACATCTACAGTGCCTGTCAAACAACCATACAGCAAATGGATAATGCATAAAATGATGTGGGAACACAGTGCTGTGTTCCAAGAACATAAATGTACAGTATGACATAACTTGGACATGTGGTAGGAGCAGCTGCATTGCTGAAAGGTGGTCACCCCTCTGCAATAGGCCTCACATCCATGTCATGCAGAGCACCACCATGATGCTGTTGAAGGGCAGGCTGCATGACTTGCTGTGAAACTGCCAGCTAACATGGACAGCTGCCACTGTGGAGTTTGCTACATCAACCTTGGACATCTATGTCATCTGACATTCAGCAGTATATTGTGATGCAACAGCTGTGCTCCTAATCAATATCAGGTCAGTACCCAGTCAAATCCTATGAACCTCTGAAACCACGTCATAATACATGCAAAAGTCAAATGGCTGGTTTGGTTGCTAATCAGGGCATCTACCTGGAAAAGGCTACAATAAGCCTACAGATCCTTGCATCATCTGGGACAAGTATGTGGTTCAACAAACAGACTGTAGGCTGCTTCATGTCCTGAGCTTGGTGCTAATATTTTGCTTCTGGTGAGAAATAGAGAATAGGAGCTTTGTATCCCAGCAGAGTGATGCCATGGGGAGACCAGCAGTAGTAGCAGTCAGGCAGCAGCAATTCAGGCTACTCCCCCATCTTCAGCAGCCATCACAAGGTAATTCTTTGTTTTCAATAGGCACTGCTTGATTAGTGTCTAACTTCAGAATAATGTCCTATATATTCCATCCTTAAGTTTACAGGGTGTACATACTAATTGACCCTACAGTGTTTGGCAGTGCTGCGTACAAAGTCAGACATTGTCTGTTACTTTTTTTGGAAAGCATGATGAAAATTACCCTGGATGTAGTGTTTCACTGTAGCCACCAAGCAGGCATTGCACTTTGTGAATAGGGAACAGAAACAGTCATCCCTCTGCACAATTGTGGCCCATCTACAGACACTGGTGACTACACACCTACAAGTCTCAGTCTCAGTAGTCACAATTGTGGCCCATCTACAGACACTGGTGACTACACACCTACAAGTCTCAGTCTCAGTAGTCACAATTGTGGCCCATCTGCAGACACTGGTGACTACGCACCTACAAGTCTCAGTCTCAGTAGTCACAATTGTGGCCCATCTACAGACATTGGTGACTACACACCTACAAGTCTCAGTCTCAGTAGTCACAATTGTGGCCCATCTACAGACACTGGTGACTACACACCTACAAGTCTCAGTCTCAGTAGTCACAATTGTGGCCCATCTACAGACACTGGTGACTACACACCTACAAGTCTCAGTCTCAGTAGTCTGATATGTACAGGCATGCAAAGAAATATCCAGGAAATGATCCCACAAACACCAGACCAAACACAGTTTGATTTAGTCTTGGGCAGATCATGGCTACCCTACTTGGTGGACCTATTTGATAAGGTAAGCAAAGCAATGGTTTCGGGAAACATGAGTTACTCCACCTACCATAATCTGACAAGGCATTTGACACTACAACACCATCAGGCATTGCTGACAAACCCAAATGGTTAGGTACACACTAGTATATCAGCCAGTGGATAGCCAAGTGGCTGACAGGATCTATGATGTTAGCAATGAGAAGTGCCCCTCTACAGTGAGACCAATCACCAGTTGACTCCCTCACAAATCATTCCGTGCACTGCCTCTTTTAGACATTAACTTATCTGCAGGTGCAGCCACTATCAGTGGTCTGTGGCTGACTATATTCGCTGACAATTGCAAATTAGGACCTGTCATTGAATCCCACACTGACACAAATGTTATCCAGCAGGGGTGACACAGGCATACAGTTGCTGTTAGAGCCATGGACCAAGATTAATTGCACAATATTATCCTTTGGAGAGTCATCCAGCCATTGTAACTATCATATTGACAGCACACCTCTAACATATGACCCAGTAGTCAGGGACTTATGGACACATCAATAGTGATGTAGCCTTTGACTGACATGTGTCTGTAATATTGGAGAAATCATTCTGTGTAGCAAAACCTGTAAACCAAGGTAGGGTGGGTAAATCCAAGGAAGTCATTGCTCCACTGTATTCAGCATACATCAGACCTATCTTTGAGTGCAATGCCACTTTTGGCATGTCACTAACCAGGCATACTATCAACTGCAACAGCCACAGAGGTTCCCACTAAACCACTACACTGTGTATGTAACATGTCCAATGGAGACCACGTCAAGGCCCTATCTGTGTATTCTGTCTCCAACATGCTTTGGAGGGGTGGAGTATGGCTGCAATACAGGAGAGTTTCAGACCCCAATGTGCACCTCCTGCATATCCATAAAACAACTAGTACTAGACTTACCTGTTCTCCAGACCTACACATTGCCTGCGGTATAAATGGGACATGCTGGAGAGACAGGTACATAACCCAGAGACCACACCCTATATGGAACAGGTTCCCCATCCATGTGAAGTAGAGCTCCACCCTAATGCAAATCATGTGCAAGTTATCCAATTGGATGGGGAACAGGACAATCATATGTGCTTAATACCAATTTTGTAATGGACACAGGTAAAGTGGAGATTGTTTATCTCCCACACCCCATCCTGCAGATGTTTCAGCACCAAAAACCCTGCTTACACTTTTCCAGGGTATCAGACCTTGTCACAGTTTAGGGATGCCTGGCTAGGCTTCAAGATGCCTTTGTGTTCATTAGCCTATTAAACACATATGAACGTATGTCCCAATGACCCTAAAGTTTTTTTACCTTTCTGATGAAGTTTTCTTCTGTGCTGACATTCAGTCCTGTGCTCTGATGTAGATGGTTTGATTGTAGATGTGTAGGCATAGTTATGTCCTACAGAATCCTGAAAGTGAATTGTAGAAATTTCCATTAGACACCTTTCTTTGTGCGACTACAAATCTATTTCTACAGCATCCATGGTAATCTAACCACATGATATGTATCTAGGCTGATTATAAATGCATTGTGCAATATCTGTAAATCACCAGTACATGTAGCATGTGAAAAGCAACAATGAATGATAAGTAATAGTAATGTAGAAAGTCACCCTGTGCATCAGACACATAGCTTCATTTCCCTGCATTGATGAGAAGGATGACAGGGGTGTGGCACAGGTATCATCACTTGCATAGGGTGTTGTGTGGGGGTGCAGGAGGCCTAGGCTAACCCAATAGGTCAACGTGCATGTGTGTGTCAGGAAGGGAAGCAGGCAAGATGGAGCATGGAAATGTGGTGTGTGTGAGTGTAGGTGACCTGATTTTGACAGTGGTGTATGAGTGTGTGGGTGAACACAGCCAAGCTCAGTGCTAGCCCTATGTGTCTGTATGTTGGACAGCTGTAAGCCATGAACATGTGAACTAGCTCTGCCAGGAGTTCCACTGGTACCTCCATGCCCAAGGTCAGATGCTGTGCTACTACCTGAAGGTGACTGCTATCTGCTGGGAATGTGTCCTCCACAGGAACACCCAGGACTATGAGCCCATGGCCTGTCACATCTTGGTGTGGATAGCACACTCCCCTCTGAAGTGCTGGATGTACTGCCACTATGGGACAGTGATGCTGCATGGCCAAGTTGACTCTCAGCAGATGTAGTTGCTGACCTGCATCCATGAGGCCAATGCTCAACTCCAACCAGACATTCCATCACAGATACCATGCAGTTCAAGACAGATATTGTGCATTCTGTATGAGACCAATGTCTTTCACTGCATCAGTCAAGCATTCCAGGATATCAGCAACATGACGGAGGCAGCCACAGATGTCAGACTGTGCTGCTTCCATAACCCTGAGCATTCTGTGGGAATACCTTTTGGAATGTGTCTGTGCCTCCATGATGGCCCTAAACATACACTGAGTGACACATGATGAGACACCTGCAACAGGTGGTGGAGGGATAGCAAACCTCCTAAGAGCACCCCCATCAATCCAGCTTGGTGGAACCTCACCAACTGTTTGGTTATGGCCAGTGTTGATACTCACTGTAGCCACAGTACTGACAGTTCCCTGTACAATGTCCCTACCCACTGGTTGTCAAATATCTGTGGCCACAGGGCACTGAGTATGCATAGGCATACTGGTTGTGAATGGTAGTAATGAGGGAGGATGAGGGATGTCACCTCTGTGACTGATGCAGCCCCTGTAACCCCCAGATGTGCCTCACTTTGGCTGCCATCATCATTAGAGTCTGGAGAGACTCTGACATCAGGTTGTGAAGGGGACAGAGACCAACCCCCATGGTCTCCTGTGAAAAAAGGGGACAGCATTACATTAATACCTCCACTACTATGCTCTGCATTATTATGTTGCAATATATGTTATGCTGTATGCACTGCTCTCACTATCACAGACTTGTCTAAACCCCAACCTGTAATAGTAGGACATGAGGACCTTATAGTCTAACCAAAATCTGCAGTTATCAGCAAATAAAAGTTCTTTATAGAAGAATTTCATGATCAAGACCTAAATTATGTCTAATGTGGACATACTGCAATACTCTTGTACAATTGTCACATCTGGTAATCTATAATGTCCTGACAATACTGACAAATCTATCACTGTGGACACACCTACAGGACATAGGTATGAGTGTAAACTGTGTACATTCAGAATCTATCTGTACAGTTGGCAATCAGGCAGACAGTACATCAATCCAGTCATCAGACCTAGGAAGACACTTTAGTGTATACAGTTCAGTAAATATACATCTCTAACAAAACAGTGTTGTGCTTACCAGGAGCAGGACCACAGTCTTGTCCAACTTCTGATCATCTTGAAAAGATTTGAGGGAGAAGAAATGTAAACAGCACCACATGTTACATTACAACAGGGAATACATCCAAATATCTCACATTTACAGTAGCTACTGTGTTAACCGGTATGTTGATCACAATCTGAGCATGAGACTCAAACTGCAGCTAACCTCATCCCCCCAAAAATAAAACCTGACACACACATATAACACTATGTACAGCCTGACACACTGAATGCTACAGTATTCCAATGATCATCCAACTAAGCATACCTGGATGCTCCTCTTGTGTTGAAATGGTGGCACACATATCCATGACATACTGTGCTATGGATGTCTGGGAGCTGACATGTGATCATAGGTTCACTAGGATTTCCTCAGTGGCCAAAAATGGCTGTTCCGCAGCAGACCCGCCACCTGTGACACCACGATCCCTGGCCACATCCACTATTCTTCTGCATGTGACATGGATCATATCGGTTGCACCTGCTCATATGTCCTACTCTGGTGACCAACTGCACTGACACTGTGGACCAGGTCAACCCACAATGTAGTCCGCTCCTGTCTGTTAGGCATCCCCTGGAAAGTAGGATGTCATAATGCTGCCACAAGGCCTCCATAATGACACCATTTCCAGGCTGTGTGAAAGGGGCTCTGCAACATAGATACCTTATTGCTAAATTACAACAAGAAGAGAACACATGTCAGGATCAGATATGTGGGGGTGTGGAAGGTAGAAATACAGCCATATAGGACTGCTATCAGTACTCACTGTTTGGTTACACATCTGGTATTCAGATGTGTGCCCAACCATACATCGCAACCTCTTAGAGCATGAAATGGGGATAAAGCCGTAAATAAAAGTGGGAAAAAGGCCAAAATAATGGGGACAATTTTTAAATATTGCTGTTACAAACTTAGAAAGTTGACAGAATAATAGGTTGTGAAGTAGCATGAAATTTCTATAAAGTATGAAGTCTGCAAATCAAATATCCTTAATTATATTCTAACTTCACTCTTTAATCATTTGCAACTAAATTGCCAGAAAACCACAATTTTAGAAAATTGAATCAAATATATTACACAAAAAGCTGGACAATATGCTGAAATATGTACATTTGAGAGGCATGTCAAAGGTTGTGGATGCAAGTGGTGTAGTAGCAATAGTCAACTATTCATGTTTGTGGCATGACAGCTAAAGATGTATGATCGGACACCCAACACAGGAGTCCAATGTAGTGTGCTCCATAGGTATACCCCCCTAAATTCTATACAACCAACAGTGCCAAACAAATAGTGGTGTTATCCAGGGGACCTGTGTCCCTGTTTAACAGAAAGCATTCTAGGCTTGCTGTACTTTAGTTCTTCTGTAGGTTTAACACATCTGGAGATCAATGACATGTTATCAGTACAGTTCTACGAAAGACTTACTGACATAATCCCATTCCCCATAACTATATTCCACCATATGCATCACGTTGGAGATAAAATGATTACATACATGCTGGAGTATGATACACCTCTTTTGAAAGATGCAGATATATACATGTTATGAGAATGAGTTCACCATAGAAAGCAACTCTCACACACAATGGTTTCCTTAGCTAGGAGTTTGCCTTTTTTAAGTTGGTCCTCATTAGCATGTGATTGCCTCTGAACCAATCTGTGGTTGATTAATGCTAAATGAAGCATACACAGCTGATTTGAAGTGTAATGAGGCAATCCCCTGCAACTTTTGAAGGAGATATAAGGCCTCAATGTAGAATTTATCACCTTTCTCATATGATACACTGGAAATGCTGGGTAGAAATAGGGGGTCTATATTACAGCATTGAAAAGGCCATTAATTGAATGGCTTTATAATACAAAATGCCATTAATAGAAGTCGCTTTTGTTTGGGGCTGTGCCCCCACTAATTATATATACCAACTCCGAGATTGCACTACAGTGAAGAAAGGGCAAATTTTCTGATTTTCACTGTACCGTGATCTCACAATACACATTTCTATTAATGGTATTTTTGATTATAAAGCCATTCGATTAATGGCCTTTTCAATGCCGTAATATAGACCCAGAAATAGTACGTCAGCACAGGGAGGATGTTTGAAGTAGGTACTTATTACATACATTTATGTGTGGCCTCCAGGCTGCAGCTCATGCTGCTACTGCAGGCAATAAGCATAGTGAGAGAGGCTGTACAATGTGGTGGACAACAGCAGTTATGAGTAAAGGTGTGACCACTGGCAGCTCTGGTGTACAACTAAAGCCTGATTGGGGGAACCCATCCCACAAGATATTGAGGAATGTTTTTAAGGTAAGTATGTTAGCCAAAGGTATCATTAACAGAGTAATAGGCAACATATTTGTTGTGTCCTTGAACAACATAGGGGATAAATATACCATTATGTCAACCATTTGGGCATCTGCGAATGCCATGTGTTACGTTTCAGTAGTCATTTGCAATGTGTGTGCTGGCAGTCCTTGTTGCTAGCAGGACCTCCATATGTGTATGCTAGTTGTGCAGCTGTGCTAATCTGTAATATCATTATGAAATGATTGCGTGCTGCACTCTGATATTAGTGGGCCTCTTTTGCACTACCTAAGTTAAACTCCTCTGTGAATGCATATTAATGCATGACCTGACACTCTATGCACTTTATAGTGTTGTTATAGGGATATGTCAACTGTGTTCCTATCTGCAGGCATTTGATTTCCATCATTGAACAGCAGGCATTACATTTGAAATGCACTGGGTGGATAAATAGTTGATTGCACAGTCATTCATTGATGGAGTCACAATAATGTAAGTTAACTGCTACACACCTCCGGGTTTGAACTCAGGACCATGTGTGGCAAAAATTACTGTTTTAAAACATCTAACAGACTGAGATACCGAGTCAGTGTTGGAGGAGGTGTATTTGTCAAAATATAAGTGCACACATACAGGCTGTGACATACCTCATTTACATCTATTATTATGTGCATGGCTTTATAGGCCTGTGTTTCCTCCACTTGAGTCCCAGTTAAACATGTATTTTGCCATTAATGTTTTAGCAGGTGTATTTTTAAATGTTGCTGAGCCTGAGAAAAGTACACATTATTCTGCTGTTAGAGTCCTCACTTACATCCATTATTCTGTGTCTGGCTGTGAAGTGGTGTATTCCTGTATGAGACTCCAAATTACACTCCTATTTTTACCATTACTCTTTAAGCACACTTGCTCAACATGGTGTGATCCGCTGCATCGCTTAAACATGCTTAATGAAGTTTACTTACCAATTGGTATGTTTTGCTTAAACAACATGTGTTAATTAACAGCTGTGTGGCTTAGTAGGTTGACGCACTGGTCTGAAGGTGCACTGGTCCTGGGTTTGACAGAGAGCACAGGTGTACATTTTGCAAGTGACAACTATTAAGCTATAAATTTGCAGAAGAGAACAAAAATAGACCGCTAAAAATCCAAAGATCCACTCGTCAATCCAAAGCCAGTAGCAAATTGTGTGACAATACACAAATAGAATCCACCACGATGGATATAACGACTGCGTAACAAAATTTTAATCACAACACATTTATTGTAATAAAAAACAGATGAGCGCTTTCGCGTACAAACAAGTACGCTTCTTCAGATCTGAAGAAGCGTACTTGTTTGTACGCGAAAGCGCTCATCTGTTTTTTATTACAATAAATATGTTGTGATTAAAATTTTGTTATGCAGTCATTATTTCCATCGTGGTGGATTCCATTCGTGTATTGTCACACTATAAATTTGCACAAACTGCAGAGAGGAAAAGTCAGAGCATATCAAAACAATCCTGTCTTGGTTTGTGATTTGTTGTGGAGTTGACTGGTAAAAGCAGTTTTATTTGAATTTATATTGCATTTGTAATAACTATTTTTAACTGTTTGTAGGTAGGAAGAGACTGCTTAATAACATGCATTACTTTGATTCATATTTTGTTGTTTTACCTTTAGTTTCACTTTTGGTTGTGAGAAAGGGATAAGTTTTGGACAGGCAAGTTCTAGCCACACAAGGGGCCTAGACAGTTTTAAATGTGCACAGACTGCAGAGAGGAAAAATTCTAAGCATATCAAAACAATCCTTTCTTGGTTTGTGCTTTTTTTGTGGAGCTGACTGGTAGAACCACTTTTATTTGAATTTATATTGCATTTGGTATCACTATTTTTAACTGTTTGTAGGTAGGAAGAGACTGCTTATTAACAAGCTTTACTTTGATTCATATTTTGTTGTTTTACCTTTAGTTTCTCTTTTGGTTATTATAAAGGGATAGGTTTTGGACGGGCAATCTCTAGCCACCACAAGGGGTCTAGACAGCTATAAATTTGCACAGACTGCAGAGAGGAAAATTCTGAGCATATCAAAACAATCCTGTCTTGGTTTGTGATTTGTTGTGGAGTTGACTGGAAAGAGCAGTTTTATTTGAATTTATATTGCATTTGTTATGACTATTTTTAACTGTTTGTAGGTAGGAAGAGACTGCTTATTAATAAGCTTTACTTTGATTCATATTTTGTTGTTTTCCTTCTAACTTCACCAACCAAGAAGCACTGAATCGAGGAGAAACCAAGCACCGGACAGCTGCAAGATAAAACCAACGAAGTTATTAAACCAAATGCAACATAAAACGCTTATCGAAACACCGTGTTTTTCATCTTTGAACAGACTTCATCAGACAACAAGAAAAACAAAACCCAAACATATATATAAAAGCTGGCAAAGTTCAAATCATCCAAAGTGCATCTCATATATTATTACCCAATTAGACAATTAAACAATTTGTAATAGTAAACAGCTCAGTGTTAAAACATTTTTTTAACATACACTGACATTGTATTTTCAAGAAACCACATAGTTTAACTTCAAAATTGTATGTTTATCTTACACAGGTTATAATCACCAGAATGAACTGTAAATGCATAAATACCTAAATCTGTAAATAAAGCCTCATAAAAACCGAAGGCTGTATACTTTAAACAACTACTTTATAAAACTTCTGCAACACTCCCATCCAGTGGCCAGAAGATGAAATGACATGAACATTTTGAATGGATCCATGTGAACTAAAAATAAATGAATGAATACATAAAATTACATAAAATCCTGATAAATCTATTACTTAACTATATATATATATATATATATATATATATATATATATATGTATATATATATATATATGCATATATATATATATATATATATATATATATATACATATATATATATATATATATATATATATATGTGTGTGTGTCTCACCTAAACCTGCAATGAGTAATAAATATAATAAATATATGTTATCTAATAAATATTCCAAATAAATAAATATAATATATAAATATAAATATGGTTATAAAATATAAAATCACTAAAACATATATATTAACAACATTTAAAACGTGTGTAATGAAACATGGAATAAATGTAGGATGTGAAAAGTACAAATGGGTATAAATTAATATGAATAAATCCTAGCTGGTTATAATCTAGCAGCCCTCATTTTTAAAATCGGAGCAAGGGAAACATACTCATTTAGACCTGGGAATCTATTGGCTTCTAAAACAATATCTGCCAATATAACTTCCGATATTCGATCTTTGTTTCCCATATACCACCCCTCTCATCTTTCTTAACTTCCTCTATAACAAAACACTTGTATTTAGCTAGGGGACCAATAATAGTATGTCTATATAATGCATTAGTGGCTTTTTTGTTCTTTATATCATTATTGTGTTCATATATTCTCCTTCTAATTTTCCTCTCTGTCTTACCTACATAAAAAACAGAGCAAATATCACATATAGCAATATATACCACTCCAAAAGTATCACAAGTACTATGAGTGTTACTATTAATTTCGTTTCCCCTAGATTCAATAAAAACACTCAGTGTATTAGCCAACCAAGGACATTGAGAACACATCTTACATGAAAAGGTACCAGGAGACTTCTTTGTTTTCTTTTTATCATTATAATGTACCAACAACCAATCTTTAATATTACGTCCCCTTCTAAAAATAGTTTTAGGTGTTCATTATCATTAAGACCAAGATCAGTAATTTTAATAAATTTATCCCATTCTTTATCAAGAACTTTTTGAATTATAATTGCATCACCACTAAAATCTGTAATAAAAGCTCTATTATATAGCTTAGACACATTCTTCGTGGTATCAATGGACTCTACCATATTTATTTGCCCAATATTAGTCAAATTTTTGGGCTCTTTACCTAAAATGGGTTGAAATTTATCTTTTCTACCTCTAGTCACTTCTTCTTTGATTGTAGTACAAAATTCCAGAGGGTATCCTCTTTCCAGAAACATCTGGGTCAAAAACTCACACTCTTCAACAAAATCTAAATCATCTGATGTCATTCTGGAAATTCTCACAGACTGACCTTTCACAATACTTTTCTTCTGATGTGTTGGATGTCCACTACTAAAATGTAAATAACAATTGGAGAAAGTCTTCTTCCTAAATACTTTTGACTTAAAATGGTTCACATCCTTGATTAGTGTGATATCTAAATCATTCATTTCTTTAAAACTGATTTCGTGTGTGAATTTTAAAAAACTGGTGGTGTTATTAATGTAATAAATAAATTAATTTAATCTTTCTTTACTATCTTTCCATAATATAACTATATCATCCAGGTAGCACTTATATAAACACCAACTGTCTTTATATATACTATGGTATATAAATTTCATCTCCCAGGTGTTTAAAACCATATTGGCATAAATAGGGGCACACCTTGCTCCCATTGCCACACCACTTATTTGATGGAAATATTCACCTTGAAAAAATATATAATTGTGTTTTAACACCATTTCCATTAAAATCATGCAGGTATATAAATCATTATCATTCAAATCCCCAGAAGACCTAATGGCTTCCTCAAACCATTCAAGGCCTAAGTCATGAGGTATAGAACCAAAAAGGTCTACCACATCAATGATTACAAAAATTAAATCATTGTTAAACATGTTCTCTTTAACAGTGTGAAGAAAGTCCCAAGAATCCTTTAAAAATGATGTACCCTTCATCATAGATTTTTTTATTTTTACATCAATATATCTAGCCAAGAGTGAAATTGCTGAACCTTCAGCAGCTACTATGGGATGTAAGGGTGGATCCATACAGTTTTTGTGAACTTTTGGAATACCAAAAATGGAAGGAATTTTTGGCTTGCTGTTATATAAAAAATCAAACAAATCTTTATCAATAAATCCTTCTAAAAACAAATCATATAGTGTAGAATATATTCTTCTATAGCCAATATTTATCTCATTTTTAGACACATTACTATATTTTGAAACATCAAGTAAAATGTTAAACATTTTCCCTTCATACATAATACTATTCATCAAAACTATACCTCCCCCCTTGTCAGGCTTCATGGCCCTTAAGTTATCATTCACCCTTAATTGTTGTAATAGTTCATATTCACTAGATGGAAGGTTTGGTGCAAATTTATTTCTCTTAACTGCCTGTCTCAACTCAATTTCTACTAAATTCTCAAAATTCCTCAATTGTGCATGAATGGGGGGAGTCCAAACACTTCTCTTTTTTAATTCATTAGACCCATCTCCCACTGGTTTTCCTTCACCAAAAATCAGTTCCAAATTTATTTTTCTTAAAAAATCAATCACAAGTCTACTGATATCACATTTAGTTCTAGGAACAAAATTCAAACCTTTAGAAAATAAACTAAAATATGTATTGTTGATATTTAATTCTGTATAATTAAATATATTAAAATTTCTAAACTCATTGCAGGTACAAAAAACAGAATTCATATGATTCAAACTTTCATTACTTTCATCAATAAAAATCTCTGTAACATCTAAACATACTATTTCCTCCCCCTCCCCCTCCATCCATTCTGCTGAAAATTCCCTTCTCTCTGGTTCTTTATACTTTCTGACCTCCGGAGGGGTGGAAATTCTAAAGGGTCCAAATTCTCTTGATCCATCCTTTGAAAATGTTCATTATTGTGACCCCTATTATCAAACTCACCACTATTAGTATGAAATTCATTAATATAATTAAATATAGTTCTAGGTTTGGGGTGTTGTAAATGATGCTCATATTCAAATGTATCTCTATTAATCTTCTTTTTCTTCCTTTCCAAAATTCTATCACATTTCCTATCAATAACTTTTCTCAACTCAAAATATTTCTTTTTTTCTTCATCTACTGTAAATAGAAGATCCTTGGTAATCTTTTCATTTACTATATCAATATGTTTCATTAAAATATCCATTTCATCCTCATTATTCTTAATAATGGCTCTAATAGGATCAAAACCCCAATTATCAAACATATTAAGTAGTGTGTCATAAAACTGTGTACCCTCTTTCACATTGTTAGGCAACTTATGGACCCGTAAACCATTCGGTACTAACTTGGCTTTTAAACATTCTTTTAAATAAATATTATCAATATTTAAAATTTTGTATTTAAATAATATGTCAGTAAGTTTTGCTAAATTGCCAGCATAAGTTAAAACATGTTCATCATCTTTCACCAAATGTTCCCGTAGCTCCACTCTCTGTTTGAGCCAGTCATTTAACATTAATATATGATTTGAAAAGTCACCTTGTTGTTCTGGCATAACAAACTCTCTCCTCTGTACCTTGTTTCATTCTCCTGAATTGTTTGTTTCACCACTATTTAGCAAAATGTTAGGTATATTGTCCACTCTATCCAAACCAGAACTCATATTTTGCAAAGGGCTTAAATGTGACCGCTGGGCATAACGACAAAACCACCTCCACTCCCCTGCCCATTTAAAACAAAAGCACCTTGATTACCAGGAATAGAAGCATTGCCAGTATTCCGTGTCAATGAATTGCATAGTGGAGTCAGCATGGCAACCAACTGACTCAGCTGGCCAATAAGTGCAGTTAACTCATTCCCCTTTTGCAAGTTTGGTTCTCTGCCGACCACGGAAAAGCTCTCCTCTCCTTCCATGTGAGCGACTAGTAAACAAACAGATGAAGAACAGTGCAAACCAAACTAGTAACCAACCAAGAAGCACTGAATCGAGGAGAAACCAAGCACTGGACAGCTGCAGGATAAAACCAACGACTTTATTAAACCAAATACAATGTAAAACACTTATCAAAACACTGCGTTTTTCGTCTTTGAACAGACTTCACCAGACAACAAGAAAAACAAAACCCAAACATATATATAATAGCTGGCAAAGTTCAAATCATCCAGTCAAAGTGCATTTCATATATTATTACCCAATTAGACAATTAAACAATTTGTAATAGTAAATAGCTCAGTGTTAAAACATTTTCTTAACATACACTGACCTTGTATTTTCAAGAAACCACATAGTTTAACTTCAAAATTGTATGTTAATCTTTTACAGGTTATAATCACCAGGATGAACTGTAAATGCATAAATACCGAAATCTGTAAATAAAGCCTCATAAAAACCGAAGGCTGTATACTTTAAACAACTACTTTATAAAACTTCTGCAACACTCCCATCCAGTGGCCAGAAGGCGAAATAACATGAACATTTTGAATGGATCCATGTGAACTAAAAATAAATAAATGAATACATAAAATTACATAAAATCCTGATAAATCTATTACTTAAATATATATATATATATATATATATATATATATATATATATATATATATATATATATATATATATATATATATATATATATATATATATATGTCTCACCTAAACCTGCAATGAGTAATACATATGATAAATATATGTTATCTAATAAATATTCCAAATAAATAAATATAATAAATAAATATAAATATGGTTATAAAATATAAAATCACTAAAACATATATATCAACAACATTTAAAACATGTGTAATGAAACATGGAATGAATGTAGGATGTGAAAAGTACAAATGGGTATAAATAAATATGAATAAATCCTAGCTGGTTATAATCTAGCAGCCCTCATTTTTTAAACCGTAGCAAAGGAAACATACTCATTTAGACCTGGGAATCTATTGGCTTCTAAAACTATTTGCCAATATAATTCCCGAAATTCGATCTTCATTTCCCATATACCACCCCTCTCATCTTTCTTAACTTCCTCTATAACAAAAACCTTGTATTTAGCTAGGGGACAAATAATAGTATGTCTATATAATGCATTAGTGGCTTTTTTGTTCTTTATATCATTAATGTGTTCATATATTCTCCTTCTAATTTTCCTCTCTGTCTTACCTACATAAAAATCAGAGCAAATATCACATATAGCAAGATATACCACTCCAAAAGTATCACAAGTACTATGAGTCTTACTATTAATTTCTTTTCCCCTAGATTCAATAAAAACCCTCGTGTATTAGCCAACCAAGGACATTGAAAACACATCTTACATGAAAAGGTACCAGGAGACTTCTTTGTTTTCTTTTTATCATTATAATGTACCAACAACCAATCTTTAATATTACGTCCCCTTCTAAAAATAGTTTTAGGGGTTCATTATCATTAAGACCAAGATCAGTAATTTTAATAAATTTATCCCATTCTTTTAACTTCACTTTTGGTTGTGAGAAAGGGATTGGTTTTGGACAGGCAAGCTCTAGCCACCACAAGGGGCCTAGACAGCTATAAATTTGCATGGACTGCAGAGGAAAATTCTGAGCATATCAAAACAATCCTGTCTTAGTTTGTGATTTGTTGTGGAGTTGACTGGTAAGAGCAGTTTTATTTGAATTTATATTGCATTTGTTATCACTATTTTTAACTATTTGTAGGTAGGAAGAGACTGCTTACTAACAAGCTTTACTTTGATTCGTATATTGTTGTTTTACTTTTAGTTCCACTTTTGGTTGTGAGAAAGGGATAGGTTATGGACAGGCAATCTCTAGCCACCACAAGGGGTCTAGACAGCTATAACTTTGGGCTGGTTGTTTTGCTTCTTGCGTTTCCTGTGTTTCTGGCAGCCATCTTCTGCTGGTAGTGACTTGTCTTCACTGTTAGTGAGAGTAACAGGGTAGCCTGACCTGAGCATATCAAAACAATCCTGTCTTGGTTTGTGATTTGTTGTGGAGTTGACTGGTAAAAACAGTTTTATTTGAATTTATATTGCATTTATCACTAGTTTTAGCTGTTTGTAGGTAGGAAGAGACTGCTTATTAACAAGCTTTGCTTTGATTCATATTTTGTTGTTTTATTTTTAGTTTCACTTTTGGTTGTGAGAAAGGGATAGGTTTTGGACAGGTAAGCTCTAGCCACCACAAGGGGCCTAGACAGCTATAAATATACACAGACTGCAGAGAGGAAAATTCTGAGCATATCAAAACAATCCTGTCTTGGTTTGTGATTTGTTGTGGAGTTGACTGGTAAGAGCAGTTTTATTTGAATTTATATTGCATTTGTAATAACTATTTTTAACTGTTTGTAGGTAGGAAGAGACTGCTTATTAACACGCATTACTTTGATTCATATTTTGTTGTTTTACCTTTAGTTTCACTTTTGGTTGTGATAAAGGGATAGATTTTGGACAGGCAAGCTCTAGCCACCACAAGGGCCCTAGACAGTTTTAAATTTGCACAGACTGCAGAGAGGAAAAATTCTAAGCATATCAAAACAATCCTTTCTTGGTTTGTGATTTTTTTGTGGAGCTGACTGGTAGAAGCAGTTTTATTTGAATTTATATTGCATTTGTTATCACTATTTTTAACTGTATGTAGGTAGGAAGAGACTGCTTATTAATAAGCTTTACTTTGATTCATATTTTGTTGTTTTACCTTTAGTTTCTCGTTTGGTTGTTAGAAAGGGATAGGTTTTGGACGGGCAATCTCTAGCCACCACAAGGGGCCTAGACAGCTATAAATTTGCACAGAATGCAGAGAGGAAAATTCTGAGCATATCAACACAATCCTGTCTTGGTTTGTGATTTGTTGTGGAGTTGACTGGTAAGAGCAGTTTTATTTGAATTTATATTGCTTTTGTAATAACTATATTTAACTGTTTGTAGGTAGGAAGAGAGTGCTTATTAACAAGCTTTACTTTGATTCATATTTTGTTATTTTACCTATAGTTTCACTTTTGGTTGTGAGAAAGGGATAGGTTTTGGACAGGCAAGCTCTAGCCACCACAAGGGGCCCAGACAGTTATAAGTTTGCACAGACTGCAGAGGGGAAAATTCTGAGCATATCAACACAATCCTGTCTTGGTTTGTGATTTGTTGTGGAGTTGACTGGTAAGAGCAGTTTTATTTGAATTTATATTGCTTTTGTAATAACTATTTTTAACTGTTTGTAGGTAGGAAGAGACTGCTTAATAACACGCATTACTTGATTCATATTTTGTTGTTTTACCTTTAGTTTCACTTTTGGTTTTGAGAAAGGGATAGGTTTTGGACAGGCAAGCTCTAGCCACCACAAGGGGCCTAGACAGTTTTAAATGTGCACAGACTGCAGAGAGGAATAATTCTAAGCATATCACAACAATCCTTTCTTGGTTTGTGATTTTTTTGTGGAGCTGACTGGTAGAAGCAGTTTTATTTGATTTTATATTGCATTTGTTATCACTATTTTTAACTGTGTGTAGGTAGGAAGAGACTGCTTATTAACAAGCTTTACTTTGATTCATATTTTGTTGTTTTACCTTTAGTTTCTCTTTTGGTTGTTAGAAAGGGATAGGTTTTGGACGGGCAATCTCTAGCCACCACAAGGGGCCTAGACAGCTATAAATTTGCACAGAATGCAGAGAGGAAAATTCTGAGCATATCAACACAATCCTGTCTTGGTTTGTGATTTGTTGTGGAGTTGACTGGTAAGAGCAGTTTTATTTGAATTTATATTGCTTTTGTAATAACTATTTTTAACTGTTTGTAGGTAGGAAGAGAGTGCTTATTAACAAGCTTTACTTTGATTCATATTTTGTTATTTTACCTATAGTTTCACTTTTGGTTGTGAGAAAGGGATAGGTTTTGGACAGGCAAGCTCTAGCCACCACAAGGGGCCCAGACAGTTATAAGTTTGCACAGACTGCAGAGGGGAAAATTCAGAGCATATCAAAACAATCCTGTCTTAGTTTGTGATTTTTTTGCGGAGTTGACTGGTAAGAGCAGTTTTATTTGAATTTATATTGCATTTGCTATGACTATTATTAACTATTTGTAGGTAGGAAGAGACTGCTTATTGATAAGCTTTACTTTGATTCATATTTTGTTGTTTTACCTTTAGTTTCACTTTTGGTTGTGAGAAAGGTATAGGTTTTGGACAGGCAAGTTCTAGCCACCACAAAGGTTCTAGACAGCTATAAATTTGCACAGACTGCAGAGAGGAAAATTCTGAGCATATCAAAACAATCCTGTCTTAGTTTGTGATTTGTTGTGGAGTTGAATGGTAAGAACAGTTTTATTTGAATTTATATTACATTTGTTATCACTATTTTTAACTGTTTGTAAGTAGGAAGAGACTGCTTAATATCAAGCTTTACTTTGATTCATATTTCGTTGTTTTATGTTTAGTTCTACTTTTGGTTGTGTGAAAGGGATATGTTTTGCCCAGGCAAGCTCTAGCCACCACAAGGGGCATACACACCTATAAATCTATGCAGACTGCAAAGAGGAAAATTCTGAGCATATCAAAACAATTCTGTCTTGGTTTGTGATTTGTTCTGGAGTTGACTGCTAAGAGCAGTTTTATTTGAAATTACATTGCATTTGTTATCACTATATTTAACTGTTTGTAGGTAGGAGGAGACTGCTTATTAACAAGCTTTACTTTGATTCATATTTTGTTGATTTCCTTTTAGCTTTACTTTTGGTTGTGAGAAAGGGATAGGTTTTGGACAGGCAAGCTCTAGCCACCACAAGGGGCCTAGACAGCTATAAATTTGCACGGACTGCAGAGGAAAATTCTGAGCATATCAAAACAATCCTGTCTTAGTTTATGATTTGTTGTGGAGTTGACTGGTAAGAGCAGTTTTATTTGAATTTATATTGCATTTGTTATCAC
This sequence comes from Protopterus annectens, assembly GCF_019279795.1. Lineage (NCBI taxonomy): Eukaryota > Metazoa > Chordata > Ceratodontiformes > Protopteridae > Protopterus > Protopterus annectens. The sequence goes on from NC_056751.1 coordinate 799,341,722, forward strand.
TATTTTTAACTGTTTGTAGGTAGGAGGAGACTGCTTATTAAGAAGCTTTACTTTGAATTCGTATATTGTTGTTTTACATTTAGTTCCACTTTTGGTTGTGAGAAAGGGATAGGTTATGGACAGGCAATCTCTAGCCACCACAAAGGGCGTAGACAGCTATAACTTTGGGCTGGCTGTTTTGCTTGTTGAGTTTCCTGTGTTTCTGGCAGCCATGTTCTTCTGGTAGTGTCTTGTCTTCACTGTTAGTGAGAGTAACAGGGTTGCCTGACCTGAGCATATCGAAACAATCCTGTCTTGGTTTGTGATTTGTTGTGGAGTTGACTGGTAAAAGCAGTTTTATTTGAATTTATATTGCATTTATCAATATTTTAACTGTTTGTAGGTAGGAAGAGACGGCTTATTAACAAGCTTTACTTTGATTCATATTTTATTGTTTTACCTTTAGTTTCACTTTTGTTTGTGAGAAAGGGATCGGTTTTGGACAGGTAAGCTCTAGCCACCACAAGGGGCCTAGACAGCTATAAAAATACACAGACTATAGAGAGGAAAATTCTGAGCATATCAAAACAATCCTGTCTTGGTTTGTGATTTGTTGTGGTGTTGACTAGTAAGAGCATTTTTATTTGAATTTATATTGCATTTGCAATAACTATTTTTAACTGCTTGTAGGTAGGAAGAAACTGTTTATTAACACACATTACTTTGATTCATATTTTGTTGTTTTACCTTTAGTTTCACTTTTGGTTGTGAGAAAGGGATAGGTTTTGGACAGGCAAGTTCTAGCCACCACAAGGGGCCTAGACAGCTTTAAATGTGCACATACTGCAGAGAGGAAAAATTCTAAGCATATCAAAACAATCCTTTCTTGGTTTGTGATTTTTTTTGTGGAGCTGACTGGTAGAAGCAGTTTTATTTGAATTTATATTACATTTGTTATTACTATTTTTAACTGTATGTAGACAGGAAGAGACTGCTTATTAACAAGCTTTACTTTGATCATATTTTGTTGTTTTACCTTTAGTTTCATATTTGGTTGTGAGAAATGGATAGGTTTTGGAAAGGCAAGCTCTAGCCACCACAAGGGGCCTAGAAAGCTTTACATTTGTACAGACTGTAGAGAGGAAAGTTCTGAGCATATCAGAACAAGCCTGTCTTTGTTTGTGATTTGTTGTGTAGTTGACTGATAAGAGCAGTTTTATTTGAATTTATATTGCATTTATGACTATTTTTAACTGTTTGTAGGTAGGAAGAGACTGCTTATTAACAACTTTGATTAATTTTTTGTTGTTTTACCTTTAGTTTCACTTTTGGTTGTGAGAAAGGGGTAGGTTTTGGACAGGCAAGCTCTAGCCACCACAAGGGGCCTAGACAGCTATAAATTTGCACAGACTGCAGAGAGGAAAATTCTGAGCATATCAAAACAATCCTGTCTTGGTTTGTGATTTGTTGTGGAGTTGACTGGTAAGAGCAGTTTTATTTTAATTTATATTGCATTTGTTATCAGTATTTTTAACTGTTTGTAGGTAGGAAGAGACTGCTTATTAACAACTTTGATTATCTTTTGTTGTTTTACCTTTAGTTTCACTTTTGGTTGTGAGAAAGGGGTAGGTTTTGGACAGGCAAGCTCTAGCCACCACAAGGGGCCTAGACAGCTATAAATTTGCACAGACTGCAGAGAGGAAAATTCTAAGCATATCAAAACAATCCTGTCTTTGTTTGTGATTTGTTGTGGAGTTGACTGATCAGAGAAGTTTTATTTATTTTTACTGTTAAAAAGAAGTTCGACTACGAGCTATAGTGAGCAGAAGCTACTGTGAGTGTGCGACGTAAAGAAATTTTAACTTCTGTCTGGCTGGTAGAACTTGCATGGTCAGAGCAACTTTATTGTATTTTTATTATTTAGTTGGATATTGCTGGCATAATTTTTATCATAGAAGTTGATTTAAGTTCCTTTGAATTGTTTGCTACTGACTTTGTGTAATTATTTTCCTTTGCAATATTTTATTCAATTAAAGCTGAATATGGATTCCTTAAATGAGTATGCAATTAACGATTTGCTAATGCACAAGTATCTTGTACATTGTAATAAGTGCTATGCATATTTAAAGGTAACAGTTGATAACACTGGTGATCTTTGTTCCTCGTGTCAAAAGTTGAATGATTTGCTTACCATTGTTAGAATTTATTTATTATTTTATTTTACATTTGTTGACCGGGCTAGTCTAGCTGGATATATGTCCATTTTCAGTAGAGGCCCGGAGAGATAAGCTCCAAACAGTTAAAATAAAGTTCACATCTACAGAACTACATATTTAAAATGCAAATACATTCACCGTAAAGAAAAAAAAAATTTGAGTGGTCACACATTTATAAAGTATAAAAAATGCAAAATATTTGACTAGACTTAGTACAATTACTAATGAAGTTACAATTAAATGTTCAGAAAGAATAATAGCTAAAGAGTACAGTAAAAATGTAGATAAGAAAGGAAGATAAAAAGAAAGTAAAATGGAGTAGCAGTTGAGTAATACATCTATTAGTAAAACATGTAACTTTTTTGAGAATACAGTAATAAGTAAGACTATGATGGAGAGGTAGAATAGTAGTGGTTAAGATTAAATTTTTGCAGAGATGAGAAGGTTAGGCTGAATCATGTAACAAGAGCATGTTGGTCAGTCAGGTTTAGTACAGGGGCACATCCAATGTGTTTTGAGGAAGAGCTTAAGTTTATTTTTAAACAGAGGAATAGAGGGAAGTGTGGAAAGTTCGGACGGAAGTAGGTTCCAGGTTTTTCCAACAGTATTAGAGAAGAGAGAGTCTCCAGCTCTATTGTTTGATTTATTGATATTTACAAGAAGTTTTTGTGAAGATCTTAGGGACTTCAGGTTATAGTAGGGGTGAATAAGGTTAGATAGGATGGGTGTCTTGGCAGGTTGATAAAGTATTTTATGGGCGATGGCAAGTTGATTAAATTTCAGCTGCTGCTGTAATTCAAGCCACCCTAGATGCTTTAGATTAATACAGTGGTGTGTTCTGAAAGGGTTACCTGTGGCAAACCTGGCTATATTATTGTAGGAGTTTTCTAGTTTCTTAAGGTTATTTTCCAACAGATTATTAAATATGGGTGAGGCATAGAGAAGGGTAGAGATTAGATGGGTGTGGGCAATAGTAATTCTAGTTGCAGGAGTGAGGAAGGGTTTGATCCTATAAAGAGAGCCTATTTTTTATTAGTAGTTTTCAAAGTGTTGTTGATATGGGTGACAGATGTCAACTACATAGCTCAAGCTGTGGCTAGAAGCAAATCTCAACTTAATGATGCTGATTGCACATGTGCATTTGGAATGCCTTGTAAAACTGTTGTATCATATATTAATGACTGGACTGATGAACTAAATAATGTTAGGCATAGAACAAATAGAACAGATTTAGGAAATGATGCATCTATTTTCTGCAAAGAACATTCAACTCCTATGAAACATGATGAGGCCCCTGAGAACTATTCATTTGTGGATGCAAGTATTCAGCAATCTGAGGATCCGGTTTGTTTAGAAGGAAACAAAAAAAGAAAGGAAGAAGTTCTCAACAAATAACAAGGAAGAAAAAGAAACTGACTAATGACTGTAAAGGAAAGAGAATACGTAGTGAAAAGGACACTGCTTTGTTATATAACACACTGGGGACGGAATGAAGATATCTGTCTATCAGAAAACCCTCAGTCTACAGAACAAGGCATCATCTTTCCAATGGAGAAGGTAGAAAAAAGTGGCAAGGGGCAGGTGAAAAGGAAGAAACCAAAACTGAATATGGAAGGACTGAAGAACATCACTGTAAGAAAAAAGAAGAGAAAGACAGATGTTGACTACATGGCTCAAGCTGTGGATTTACAACACCAGCTGGATGAGAATTTAATACGCAATGAAGACAGTGGGATTAATAAGACTAATAGTGATGAAGATCTATCCTTCGTAACAACTGATAGAGCAGAAATGACTGTATTAGAAGCTGAAGATTCTTCAGAGATGGTCAGCAAAGATATTCTTGTAATTGGAGATTCAGTTATTACAGGAACTGATACTTATATTTGCAGAGATGATAATGAACATCGAGTAGTGTTGTGTTTGCCAGGAGCAAAAATAGAAGATGTGAAACAAGCCTTGGAACACCTTAATGTAAGGACGTATGGATCTGTTTTTATTCATGTTGGTACAAATGATGTCACCAACAAAGATTCTCTGACTGTTAGAAACTGACAGCCCTCCTAGATAGTATAGCTTGTACTGGTGTTAGGACATATTCATAGGTTGGTTCATAGGTTGGTACTAGGCTATCAGCCCTAGGGTCTATACAAGCCTAGCCATAACAATTCCCTGGCTATTTCTTCCCACACTATTTACTTCCCTGGACCCCTGTCTAGCAGGGTGACTGATGTGAATTTCCTTTCTACCATCCAATCGTCAAGGTTCCTTTTGAAGAGGGCCAAAGAGGCACTCTGCTTGACATGTATGGGCAGTCTATTCCAGAGTCTGGGAAGTCTCTGCGTCAGGAACCTATCTCTCCAGCATGTTTTGTTTATTGTGATGACAAGGTTTAGATCCCTGGAGCATGTGGCTCTGAGGGATTGGGATTTCTTTGAGTGTAGCATGTCCATCAGCTCTGGGTTTGGCATGGCCTTGTATGTTAAGCAGAGATTGCATTGTATATTGTAGATATTGTAGACGATATGCGACAGAGTATAGCTGGAGGTTTTTTAAGGCGGTCAGCATAGGGCATCTGCTTTAGGCTTGTGATTCTTTTAGTGAGATATTTCTGCGGCCTTTCCAGTTGTTGCAGATGTCTTGAGAGGTACATACCAAATGGGGCATTGTATTCTATAATGGGTCTAATGAGGGATGAGTACAGTGGGACAGACAATGACCTCCTTTTTTCTGGACGAAAAGCCCTTAGTGATGAGGTGTACCACATAGAAGGATTTCCTGACTGTTGTGGCGATGTGGTTATCGAATGTGTGACCACTGTTCATCTGTGTCCCTAAGTCTCTTATCACACTTTCAGTGTTTAGTGTACTGCCACCTATGTGGCAATTCACGGGTACATGTTTTTTCCCACAGGGGATAACTATACATTTCTTGGCAATGAGCTTGAGCCCATGGCTATGGCACCGAGCATCTGTTTCTGTAAGGCTCTTTTGTAGAGAATCCACATAATTTGGGGATTCAATAGTGGCTCCCAGTTTGCAGTCATCTGCAAACTTTGTTAGCCAGAGTCCCTTAGTGTTGGCCTGTACTTCAGAGAAGTAGATGCCAAACTAGAGTGGTCCCAGGACTGAACCCTGAGGTACTCCACTTGTCACTTGTCTGGAGCTGGATTTGGAGTTGGCTACTTTTACAGTGTGAGTTCTGTCAGTGAGCCAGTTGGCAACCCATTGGGTGATGTGGGGATTAATGCCCAGCTTAGTAAGTTTATCTGTGATTCCAGAGTGGGGCATGGTGTCAAAGGCCTAGGCGAGATCTAGATAGGCTGTGAGGACCACCTTACCCTTGTCCATGGCTCTGGAGACTGATTCAAAGAAGTCAATCGGGGTCAGGAGACAAGATCGGCCCTTCACGAACCCAAACTGGGTGGGGTCCAGTGTTTGAAGGTCGCCAATGTCTTTATTTATAAGTTCCATGATAATATGCTCCATGGCCTTGCAGATAAGGCTCGTCAGACTGATGGGATGGTAGTTTCCGGGATCCAAGGTGGATCCTCCTTGTGGAGTGGGATAACTGTAGCTCTGTGCCACTCAGTGGGCATGAAACCTGAGGTGAGGCTATGATTAAACATGACACTTAGGTGAGGTGCCAGTTCATATTGTAGTTCTTGTAGTACACAGCCTGGGATGTCATCTGGTCCCATGGATGCTGTATTCTTAGCTTTGGAGAGTACGTTTTTTACCTGTGTGGCCATTATTACCGGAATTTGGCAATCTTCCGGTATTGAGATGGGCTGTTTAGGGGGTGAGAGGGGGTGAAGTTGGCACTGAATCGATCTGCCAGGATATTTTTTACAAATCACCTATAGAAAAGATAGTCAGGTCACTGTGAATTAATAGATTTTTTGGATAAACACCTAGATGGAAAAAATGTCATGTTTTAAAAAATGGAAATGTCTAGAGCATCCAAGCCTTCTTTTGGGCACACGTGTTCAGACAGGATGGTGTGCATTTGTCTAGATCAGGGAAGAGACTTTTTGCAGCAGATATTTTTCAATATTTGACAAACACTAGCCAGGATTTTTGCCAGGTCAAAAATGTAACAGTTCACAGATAGCAACATTTGATGCATCTCTGATGGTTGTTAATGCTAGGAGCATTAATAATAAAGTTTTTGTATTAGCAAATTTGCTAAGTTCCCACAAGATTGATGTTGTTATAGTTTATGAAACATGGTTAAATAACAATGACTGGAAACCAGTTCTGTCAGGGTATAAATGTTTTTACTGTAACAGACATTCTAACAAAAAATCAGGTGTAGGTGTTATGATAGGGATCAAAGATAGCTATGAGACTTGTGATTATTACATGTTCAATGATAACACCAATACTATAGATTGTGTAACTGTGACAATAAAGACAACCCTGAAACATATAACAATTGTTGGAGTGTACAGACCACCAAAGTAAAGTGCAGGTGACCTAGAGGAATTCATACAATTCTTACATGAAACACAGGAGGGAAGAATAATATTAGCTGGGGACTTAAATTTGCCAGAAAGAGACTGGAATAATATTGATTCAACGATGTTAGTAAAGAAATTATTCACAGAGTATATTCAGAAACAACAAAAGCTTCACATTGTAAAAAAACCTACCAGGGGATGGAATATACTAGATATTGTTTGTGTTCCCAAAGAAATTACTGTAACTTCAAGTCAAGTTTTACCACCATTGATGTGCAGTGATCATGGGGTCATAAAGGTTAATTTGTTGCTAGATAATTCTGCCAAACTGAAATCTAAGCCAAACTAACTGGATTGAGGTGTTCAGTGGAAAAACTGCAGATAGAATGTGGAAAGTTTTGAAAGAGAAATTGTTTGAGTGCAAAAAGTAAAAAAAAAATGTTTAACATCAGGATCTAGGCACGCAACATCAGGGGGGTATATTTCCATAAGAACAAAATACCTGATTAAGGTGAGAGACAAAAATATAAGAAATGGTAGAGAGGTCGATCTACACCTTAAAAAAACTGAAATAAACGAGCTGGACAAACAGATTAAGCATAGTGTTAGACAAGATCAAGAAAAATTTGAAGAAAATTTATATAAAGATATTGAGCATAATAAAAAAACTTTTTATAGATACATAAGCTGTGGAAGGAGTAAAGATACACAAATTGATAAACCGTGTGTAGATTCTAAAATTTATTCTCAGACACAACAGATTATAGATATATTTGCAAAACTTATGTAAAACAGTTTGGCTTCACAAAAGGGGTGGTAAGTTGTCCTAGTGACATCCAGGTAACCCCAGATATTGGAATCAAATTAGACTATATTGAAAAAGAACTGTGCAAACTGGATCCAAACAAAGCACAGGGAGGAGATGGAATAAACAACAATGACCTGAGAACACTTAAGCAAGAACTTACACTGCCATTACATCTATTATTCACTAGGTCATATAAATATGGAGAGATTCCTAAAGATTGGAGACATGCACTTATTAAACCTGTCTTTAAGGGAAAGGGGAGTACGACAAACCCAGAATCATATAGACCCTTAAGTCTACTTTCATGTTGTGGAAAAATAATGGATAAGGTAATACTGGATAAGTTATTGTCAGAACTGGATAGGTTTTGACTTGAAACCATATATCAGCATGCATATGTTGAAAATATATCTATTACATAGTAATACTCTTACAGATATTTAAGCGATCTTATTCAGGTATATAGGGCATAGTAACATGATGTTCTATAACAATATCATAACAGCTATGGATGAGAAATTGTGCTGTGATGTTATTTATATAGATTTAACTTCAGCATTTGACAGGGTCATGCACAAAACACTGATCAATAAATTAGTACAACTAGGTATTGGTATACTGTTCATAAGATAGATAGCTGCATGACTTACAAATAGGACATGGAAAGTATCACACACCAACTGGACAAGTGAAATCCTTGGTTACAGTCAAGGTGTCCCACAAGGCACTGTACTAGGCCCTTACTTGTTTAGATTGTATCTTTCAGACCTTACTTTTTCATCTGAGGTGTTCTACAGTCTATATGCTGACGGCCTGAAATTGGGTAAACTGATTACATGTGTTACAGATAAGGCATGTCTGCGAAATAATTTGACTAAATTGACCTTTTGGACACAGGAGAATAATATGTTGATAAATACATTAAAAACTAAGCATATGAGATTTGGGAGACATAAACTGAAAGGTGAATATTTAATATAGCACACAGTGATTGAAACTGTAGACTCATTTAAGGACCTGGGTATATGGGTAGATTCAGCTATGAGTTTTTCTAATCATATCAACCAATTGGCTAATGATAGTTATAGAACTATAGGCTGTATAAAAAGATTTATAAAGTTTAGGAAATCAAACATAATGAAGTCATTGTTTGTTAGTTACATTCGACCCAAACTTGAGTATGGAATAACAATACGGAAACCCTATAGGAAAACAAGCATGAATAAACTGGAAAGAGTACAGCAGAAATATACAAAGAGCATCCATGGATGTAAAAATCTAAGTTATTATGAAAGACTAAAATATCTGAACTTGTACAGTGTCTCTTACAGATATTTAAGTGGAGATCTTATTCAGGTATATAGGGCATTTAGGGACAGCTACCTCTGGGCATGTTTGGGGTTATCAAAAAGTACTAGAGAATCATCAGATAACCTATAGAGAATATTCTATAGGAATGAGAAGTGGACTAATTGGTTCTCTGACAGAGTAGCTGATGCTTGGAACAGACTACCTAATTACATTAAAGTAAGTACTAGTTTAGATATTTTTAAGAACAGCCTGGACATTTATTATGGGAACAAGTGTTTTGGCATATTGGCAAGCTAGAAGGGCTTTTATGCCCATGCTTGAAACATTTGTATGTATGTATGTATGTATGTATGTATGTATGTATGTATTAATTCTCAGATAGAAATCAATTTAGCACCATTTAGCTGAGCTTAGTGATGCTATGTGACACAGCATTGCTCAAAAAAATCTTTAAAGAAAAAAAAATGGGGAGATAGGACAGTGGTGAAATGGGGTGCAAGCAGATGGAAAACATAGTGAAAGGCAGGTACTTATATGCAGGAAGGATGTAGGAAAGAACCATAGCTATCAATTTCTTGTACAGCAACAACTCTGCATTTTAACAGAATGTGTAGATGACTTTGGATTGTCAGCCCCAGAGATAGTGGTGAGGGCAACATAAATGCATTGTCAAGCCAATTGGACCAAACTGAGTGTGTCCAGTGGACACGTGCAAAATGGAGAGCTATGTATGGGACAATATTTTTTTTTGGGACAGGTGCTTATTTTTTTTTAAGGTGAGAGTGGAATATTGGGAGTGGGACATAGGTATGTGTGGAGGAAGTAGGTTAGGAGGGTGAGGAAGTGTTTACAAACAAATTAGACAAGACAGCAGACGGGGTTGGTGTGGGACACAAGAGGTGGGGTAAACACCTTGGTTGGGGAGGGTGTTGTGGAATCACAGTCCCATGAGCATCTCACACAGCAGCAGTGCTACTCAAATCCTCACCATGGGAATCTCAGCACTACTTCTTCACTGCCCCTGTGGTGGCAGCGGTAGATGCTGGCATGTGAGGTCAGGCTGCCCAACCAGGATGGAGAGCATGCAGTCCATCCGGCGTAGGTGTGCACCAAAAGACCAGTGGCTCAGCCTATATGCCAAACCTGCAGTTCCACACAGGTGATATAATCACACCCTCCACCTTCACTCCCAGAGGGGGGGCCCAGCCCCAGCTAGTGGGCCAGAACTACCCTATGCCACAGGTAGTGCAGGGGCAGCAGAGGGGGCACTACCAGGCTGCAGCCAGACATGCTGGTCACCGGTACTATGGCCAGGGGAGCCAAGACAGGTTGATCACCAGGAACCAGCCTACCTTGTCTTGCTGCAGTAAATTAATTATAAACATTAGTTAAAAAATGAAATAATCAAACAAATGTTAGTATTAACATAACGAAAGATAATATTGATTAATGAAACAATAGATAAAGGAATATTATGAGGAAAACAGCAATAAATAACAATAAGGACAGTATGTTAAGAGCAAACTAGTATGAAATAATACATAAGGTCAGTACAACAGTTCCAAATAATATAATATCAAATCATAACAGCAAATAACATTAATAAATTAAAGAAACCATAATAATAAATAACATTAATAAATTAAAGAAGATAAGAGTTGGGAAGAGAGAGAGAAAACATACCTTTACTAACATCACAGTTAATTTTCTACACAGACTACTAATACATACGTCTACAGATGTGCAATTTCAGTTGTGAGCAGATTGACTGCAATTCTTGTATAGATGATGCTGCAAGTGCATACCTCTCAACATGTTAGCATGGCTCAAGCACTAACAAATGTTGGAACACAGGCCCAACTACAGGGAACTGTTGTGCTCATACATTAGTACCAATGTGTTCTGAAATGAATTTGCCAATAAATTGCTTTCCAAGGACTGTCATGTATCTGATAATCAATGGCCAGTCATAAGGGGCACAATCATTACATTCTTCAAAAGCATGACTGCTGAGAGGTATGTTCATGTACACTAAGTACAGTGCACAACATGTTATTTGTCCGCTGGCTACCATGGGATTAGAACTCACAAGTTGTGACTCCTTGGATTATGTGCATTTTATTTTAATACCATGAATTCTCAAAACAGTATTCTCCTTTATGACTTTGGAACATTTTGGGTGAAACCCTACATTTACACACATACATAGCTGTGTGTTGTATAACATTTGAGCCAAATGCAGTGAACATATTAATTATGACCACTTTATTTGTATACAGCAGTTATCAAAGCACAATCCTGTTTTAAACTTTATCAGAATCAGAATCAGAATCACATTTATTGGCCAAATATGCATGCATACAAATAATTTGACTCCGGTTTCAGTGACTGTCCAGGTATAAATTGCATAAATGACATACATACAACTATTAAGAGCAAGACAACAAAGTAAATATATATATATATATATATATATATATATATATATATATATATATACATACATATACATACAAAGTGCAAAGTGCAACTCAGTGTAAGAAATACTGAAATAAATTCTGAACAAAACAAGTATTAACAATATGCAAACAATACTGCAGAAACTTTGGAGACTTTGGAAAAAGAATACTCCAACCTAATAAGCTGAGTTAACTGTTTATGAACTTGGTGGCCTGTGAGGAAAAACTGGTCTTATATCTGCTTGTTTTGGTGTGTATTAATCTATAATGCCTGGCTGATAGTAATAGTTCATAAAGATGGTGACCTGGATGTGAAGAGTCAGTGATGATCTTCCCTGCCCTTTTGATGACTCTGGAAAAGTACAATTCCTGTAAGGAGGGCAAACTAGAATCAGTGATATTTTCGGCAGACCTGAATATTCGATGTAACCTATTTTTGTCATGATTAGACAGAGATCCAAACCACACTGTTATGGATGAGCTGAGAACAGACTCAATGACTGCTGTATAGAACTGAATCAACAGTTCCTGTGGGAGGTTAAACTTCTTCAGCCATCACAGAAAGTACATTCACTGTTGTGCCTTTTTTATGATGGACCCTGCATTGATCTCCCATTTCACATCCTGGGAGATTATAGATCCCAAAATTGTGAAGGATTCCACAACTGACACAACAGTATTAAATATAAAAATGGGGGTAATATTATAGTACCACTCCTAAAGTTCACTGTCATCTCCACAGTTTTAACAGTGTTCAGTTTCAGATTATTCTGGCTATACCAAAGGGCCAGCTGCTCAACCTCCCATCTGTATGAAGACTCATCACCATTCCTGATGAACCCAATGATAATACTGGTATTCTGACACATCAGTTACCTTACCCATATACTGTGTTCATTGCTTGGGTTTTACGTACAGTACAGCATCATTTTGCACATAATAAACGGAACACAGGGTTAAACTGTACTCTGGTTATTGCACTACATGCATTTCAGACATTTGTGGCTATACTCCTTAATCATTACCATTTACTTCTGGCATGTACATTATGGATAGCTGTGAAATACATATCAAAACACCAGCACCCTTTAGATTTTATTGATTAATGCCGCTTCAAGTCTGGCATGTACACTATGGATAACTGTGAAAGAAGTCTCATAGATAACCCATATACCAGCATATTTCAGACAATAGACAGACCTGACCTGTGACTCTCAATATTGCTAGACCACAACATTAACTGCTGTTTGTAAGCTATAGTACACAGTACAGCATGTTTAGCTGATTTAAACTGCTCTACCATTTCAGGTGGGCACTGACACATTACAACACATTTTACATATCCCAGGTATTTCATACCTGACAGTTAAGACTGCAATGTCTGCTACTAATTTATTACAAGATTACTTTATGCATTATGTTACTGATTCAATGTTTCCCTACTTATCACACTCTCACCTCATTCTGGCGAGGCACCCTGTGGTGGACTGGACATTGAGAATCCTCTCACCTGCAGCTGTTGAAAGATTAGAAAACCACTATGCATACCAGTTTTGAACACATTCAGCTTGTATATTCCTAAACTAGTGGCACACATATGTACATATATGTGAAGTCTGCCCAGTCCAAGATTCTTTGACCCAGGTGTCCAAGGTTCTCTTCTTCCTTCACTTCATATTGTCATAGTGGTGATGACACTGCTCACCACTGTGGAGGATACCAGTAGCACTGGTAAGGTCCCTGGCCAACTGATCCTAGGCCTCAGACTTGCATTCTGAGCCCTGGTAATTATCCTGCAGCAGCCAGGGATCATAGTGTTTGACCAGGAGTCCAACAAACACTCTGGACTCCTGCACACCCACCTCTGCACCTGAAAGCTCACTCTTTCTCCAACACCACCAGGCATATCAGCAGCCAAGTGAAAACTCCAATGAATGGTATGAGATTGCAGTCTACTGGCCTTTATATAGGCTGCATTCCCAGCTTACATGTCATACTGTAATGTTCAAAAAAGTGCCACATTGCTTAGCTTTGCACAAACTCACACAAACCTGGTTTAAGCACCACTTAGCATCACACAAACTGTTTAAGGAAAAGCTGAGCATGGCACAAATGGGCTAGACCACTGACATATTTAAGCACTGCTTAGCTGTGCACAAACTCACATAAAATGTTTAAGCAGAGCTTAGGAGGCACAGACTGTTGAGAATGTTTAAGCAGAGCTAAGCATCATGCAAACCAGTACAAACTGTTTAGGCACCAGTGACACTCATTCAGTGCTGCTTAGTATTGCATAGTTTTACTAAACCTCACATATTTTTAATTTTCAAATACACTACTGTTTCAGTCACCTGACACATCTTCACTGCAATAAATATAAAAAGTATGAGTGCTGAGGACTCAAACCTGGGATCTACTGCACTATAGGTCATGACTAAACCTATACAGCCACCACAACAGTAAAGAAAACTTGAATATCTTCACATATACTACACAGGTGGTTGTATGCATTCGGGTTTGCTCATTGCTAAGCATTGCAGTACAACAATAGTTTAATATATACTGTTTCTATTTTTAGATGTATACTGGATGTCCCCTTTATCTGTCAGCAAAGCTAAGCATTGCTAAGCAACGCACCACTTCATGCAAACGCATGAAAAAATTAATAAAAAATTAAATTAGATAATTAATTGAAACTGAAGACCTCCAGTTTCTATTTCTAGGTGTCTAGTGTATATGTGAGCAAAGCTAAGCTTGACTAAGCTACATGCTGCATCAGGCAAACAAGCACATAAACTTACAAAAAAATTACACTACAATTACATGCAGTGCAATCTGTTGTATACCTGTTGGTTCAGATCTACCGGTTAAGAGGTGCTGTGATATGCCTGACAGCTGTCCAGATTTTTTCTGGACAGTCCAGACTTAAGAAGCAGCCTATAAAGTCAATCTTACACAGATTCAATATCCATATTGCAGTGCTCTCCCTTGGCAGCCTGCCATAATTAATATGTATGGTGTATTGCCAAGCAAGAACTGTGGCAGTGTCCATGGATACACTCCATGTAGGCTCTACATGGAGCCTACACAGATTTTATTGAATCCTGAGGTGTGATTGGTCATTCTTATATATTTAAATTCTTATATATTTAAAGACATTTACTTTTAAAGTACTTTACTCTGATAACGTCTTTGTATGTATGCTAAGACGAAAGTGCTGTGTCATTTTAAAATTTGGATTTATTAAACATTCGGCTGTCAGTTGGTCGGTCCTGGTTTCTGTTTGTTTTCTGTGTAAAAATCTGTTAGCCGTCTGTATACTCTTCCATCATCCATAGAACAGTTTGTTTACTGTCTAATATTTGTTGAATTCTGGAAGGCCCAGTGCTTGTTAAGCACAGCTCAAGGCTGCCATGTGAATTCTAATACTTATAACCACATTTCCTTTCTTCCACCTGTGATTCAAGTATCTTCAGCCCAAATCAATGGTAGGAAATATGTCCTGCAATGGAAGGGAACATAGAAAGCTACCAAATGTTCTGCATTATACCGTATGCATTTTCCTTGTGTTTGGAGCTAAAGACTTATTAATCAACCAGTCTTCAGGCTTCTTCCAATCATCTAGTCTTCTTTTCTTGTTGTCAGTGATCTTGTTAACCTTACTTGGACAAAAGCATGCTAAGAAAGCCATAGGGATCTTCCAATTCTGCAGCACCAAATGACTCAACAACTACTAAATTTGTAGGTCTTTTATGTAGTGTGGACACCATTGCCGGATTGTCTGAATAAAATACACCAACTTCAAAAATGTTATATCTTTCTGTACCACATTTTACCAATTGTCTTTCTGCCTAATTGGAAAATCACTTACCTCTCAGATATTCCCATATCCCAGCTGTTCAAGCACCATCTGCAAATAATTCCAAGTCTGAATTACTAATTTGTTCTTTGGAGCATTGCTTTATGACACCACACCCACAGATGCATCTGACAAGCCGCCCTCAACCACATGAAGCAACAAAACTGCAGGCAGAGTTGAACAGGCCAAAAAGTGCCAAATATCATTCACTCTTCCATTGTTCATTCTGTGCACCTCCAGCACCATATTGCATAGTTTATGTAGCTTACACATAGGCAAACTGAAGTTTCTTAAAAGAACATCAATCTCTACACCTGAAAATAATTGTATAGGAAGCTCCATTTTATTTCTGCAAAATAAACACCACGCCTCAAACAAAGGGTCTAAAAAGCTAATTCCTCTGCTTCTACCACTATTCTGTTCACTTCATCTAAAAAAATTAACTGATAATGAATTATGTTGCACTATTCTTCCATTTTTCTCACATTCCTACAGTACTATGCTGAGTTTCTGAAAACTACCACATGCCACTGCATGGCCAATAGGCATTTCCATATCATAAATAAGTTTTCATCCAAACTCACGTGTAGTAAATCACAATATTCTTTCCTAATGGAGCAAAGATGAAAGGGGACCTCAGTACCTTGTTTTGCTAGGTATGGATCCTTCACAGGCCTGTTCAATCTGAAAGCATCATCAAGTGATATGAATTACACTCTGATTTCTAATCACACTCTGCCGTCTTTCACAAATGTCACCCAAGGAAAGAGAAGTGATGGATTAGTCTGTGTTCCCCAAGCTTTTTCTTTAGAACCAAGCCCTGTGTTTATTCTTTATACAATGCAACATATGGGTATATCAAATGGATCTGCAACACCTGCTTGTATCTTTTTGTCCCACAGAAGTCATGCACTGTTTATAATTTCTTACAGACCCCACCTTTTAATGGGGATCAACTCTCAATGAAAAATCCTGACAGAAGCTTTCTTTTAAACAATTCATTAGAACCTGTCTAGGCTACTCCACCAACAAATGTTGAAACACGTCTAGTTTACTGTCATGTGAACCTCAAAATTACTGCAAGTGCCTGCTCACCATAGTCCCTCTTCATCTCTGAAAGGTGCACTAACATCTACCCTAGCAGTCAGGTGGTACAATATTTTCAATAATCTTTGAATAGGACCTTGTGGCATTTGATCTTCAATCACTTTGTAACTCATTGCTGGGTGCAGCCCCCTCCCCCATCCAATGACATAAATGCCCAACACAGCAAGATTTAAACTGTAGTTATTTGAGCAGAAATCCTGGGAAACCCTTGAATCCAGTTTGGCTTCTTTGGACCTGATTTAGGCTGTCATTTAACCAGCATGACCCATAACCTAATATGTGAGTTCAGAGATCTCTATTTTAAAGAGACTTATACTACCTTGAGTTTGTTAAACTGTGTATCATATCACAGCCGTCCTAACCCCCTTTCACCTTATGTAGCTCCCTAATCATAATAATGATATCAATAATGGAAGAATTTGTTGAGGCTGTTCTCCCATTATTACTTCCATGAAATAAATACAACACAAAACCTAGTTGTCTCAGGATTTTGTCAAGAACCCAAATTACTTATGATTGCCCAAGGCCTCTCAAGTTATCATTAAGGCCTAATCTCAGGATAGCTCTGACTCCAACATCCACTGAACCTTTTTATTATCTGTTAGATCAAAGTTTTATCCATCCATCCATCTGTCCATCCATCATCCACAATCCTTTTTTCCTGTTTTTGCACATGGGGTTATGGTGTCACTTCAACAGTAACAATTATCTAGAGCCAAGATTTCCACCACCAGGTGATCAAAGATTTATACATACTTGCCCCCAAATCTTCTCCTTTACTGCACAAATAATATAAGCTACAATGGTTTGCCCTGAAATCTACTTATTCAGATCTTACTGTTTGTTACCTAAGATTCCTTCATCAGTCTCGACTGAAGACATACTAGTGATATCAACAACAGGTGAACCTGTCACCACCTGTGATAATGTTGAGAGAATGTACACCATGGTATTTTATTTGTCCCAACCTGAGTATGTGCCATCAGTAATACTGAATCTTCTTTAGCTAACAGACCCAGGTTGTAGTCTGACCCTTAGATCATGAGTTCCTGAAACCTGTTGTAACTCTGTGCCTAGCAACTTCCAAAAAACCCACAATGTACTTATAAAATCTTTAATCCTCATTCAATATGCTCTCATCATTATGGGAACATATTGCCTCATTACCTGCTTGCCATTGTGATCAAAGACAATCCTTCATGACTTCACTGCCCTAAAGCCAACCTTCAAAGCCAGTGCCAGATCCAGTAACTATGCAATGGCCATGACCAGCACTTGGCAGCTGCTGGCCCACATATGCCAGCGTTCTGAACCAAATATGCCATTGATAAGTATA
Source organism: Protopterus annectens (assembly GCF_019279795.1). Lineage (NCBI taxonomy): Eukaryota > Metazoa > Chordata > Ceratodontiformes > Protopteridae > Protopterus > Protopterus annectens. The sequence continues at coordinate 799,359,259 of NC_056751.1, forward strand.
AACAACAACCTACTCATTTTATGTCGCCTCCACTAAACCACCAAGAGTCAAACCAACAGCATCTAAAACATCATCAAAACCTGTGTTAGATAAACCAAGTGATCTCCTCTCCTCTTCTCATACAATACCTACTAGATTTTGCAGCCACAACATCTATAATCTATGAATACCAAGCAGTTAACAGCTTACACTAAATTTCAAGACAATGAAACATTAACTAAGCAAAGCAGTCCTACCTCAACTTGATCGATGCACCTGAATTCCCCCAAGGCCTGGTCAAAGGGATGAATCATACTGATGCACATTCTGGCTTGATTATTTCTTCTGATGAAATAAAAAGAGGTAAGGCTAACAAAGTATAGGTTATATGTGACCTATATTACCTCCTTACTCCTTTTTGTCCAATGGCAGTACTCCCTCTGTACCAATGTTTAGCACCTATCATACCTTCAGGACCTTGGGTAATGCAAGGAACTATCTATTTTAGTAAAACTAACTATCAGCTCACTTAAAATTACCCATAACTCTAACTTGGAGATCCTGGGGATAAAGATCATTCTTAACAAATCCAATTATTACTTCACTGCTAGCTACAGATCTCCATCAAAGTCCTCCAGAGATCATGGGAATCACCTTAAGACCATTGAAGGGTTAAATATAAAATCAAATAGTTTCTTGACAGAAGACTTGAATTACCTAAGCATATTTTGGCACACTTATACCACTAAAAATGGATATGCTCAGCATTTCCTGGATTTTGTACATAGTAGGTCACAGTTGCCAATTGTAAACTACCGACTGGAAGGTCCTGTACCCTTGACCTTGTTCTTGCCAACCTATCCCTATCTGTACCTCACCCAAGTCTCCTCACCCTAGGTTAAATATTACCATAAGACAGTTATCTTTACCATCAGGACTTGTGTTAGCACCCCACCACCAAATTAATCTATTATCAGTGACTTCCCCATTACAAACCTACTTCAGCTTGTAGTGGGCCTATGCAAAATTCCCAACAATCCACAATAAAGGACTCAACTGAGAGGGCTGCTACATACACTTCTAATTTTACCAGACACCTAAACAGCTGAATAGAAAAGTCTGCACCTATGGTAAATTCAGGAATAAGACCTATTAATAAAGTGTATACAAAAACAAGGAAAATAATGAAAATTTATAAGATACATCACAACTTCACTAAAAACGTAAGAGCACTATTAGAAAATTGAAGGTCGAGTATGAACTTAAGTTCTTTACAGATACCAAAGAAAACTAAAATCTTTCTTCCTTTATGTCAGAAATGTTCTATCTGCAGGGGCAGAAAGAAGAGGAAAATGTCAGGATGAAAGCAAAAGATCCTGCATTGGTCATTAATCTTTCCAAATATGTATTAAGTGAAAGTGAGAATGCTATATTAAATACAGGCTTAACATTCATACCAACAATTTAATCAAATTTGGATGAATTTGTGATAGATATTAAGATGTTTGAATGTAATATAATATTGAAGAATGTATTTGGAAGTAATGCTGAAGAAACCACAAATATATTCAAAAAACAAGCACTCATACACCATTATATACCATCCAGTAGTGGAGTTATTTATCAATATCTGCGAGATAGAAGTTTCTAAACTTAAACATAAGCAATGTAGAAGGACTTTTCACAACATGTGCTATACAGAAACTAGAGCTTTAGATAATCTTCATGACAACAATAATATAAGTATTCAATCAGTTGATAAAGGAGGAGGCATCATTGTGATGGGCATTACTGACTATACCAACAGGATGAAAGAGATATTGAGTGATGACCAGACTTATAAGATATTATCAAAATGGGAAATAAAGTGATTAATAAAGTCAAAGAGGACATCTGGGGTATGCTATTGACCCATATAATCGACAAGGAACCTTATGAGTATTTGATAGTTGAAAAGCCTATAATTCCAATTATCAAATGACTACCTAAGATTCATAAGTATCAAAGCAATCCACCAATGTGACTGACTGTGTCTGTGGGAGGGTGGCTGATGGAACCCAACTTTATTTTTGTTGAACATCAAATCAAACCTATTGTAATGAAAACATCGACTATTCTAAGGGATAAATCTCAAGTCTTAACATCTTTATCCCACTGTGTAGATAGTTTTAATGTTTGAACAAGACCCATCCTTGTCACATTTGATGTAAATAACTTATTCCCAGTGATACCCAATAATTTTGGGATAAAGCAATCCACATTTTTTGGAACTGGATAATACTATCACTACTAACATCATAGAGCAAATATACTCCCTATTGAACAACATGTTTATCTTTGACAACAGTTATTACTGATAAGTATGGAGAGTAGTTATAGGCACCCTCTGTGCCAATAGCTACTCCAATATTATTATGGACCATTGGGAGAGTCAGTATGTCTTCAATGATGCCAATTCATGACAGAAAGACATACTATTCTACAAGAGATTTGTAGATGATACTTTTCTGTTGTGGGCAAGCAGTGAAAAAGAACCGGATGCTTTTACAACATACTTAAATAAGACCACTTCATTTCTCAAATTTGAGATCAAATATCTGAGAATGAGTACAGATTTTTGGATGTTACGTTGGACCTAGATCCTGATTCTGGTATCAATACACAAGTTTTTGAAAGACTTCCTGGAAAAAACATATGTTATATAGAACAAGCATGCATCCCAATTATATTTATCCATGCATCTTAATGGGAAAAGTGCTTAGGGCATCACAGCTATGCAAGAGAGATAATAGTTTTGATTCTGAGGTTTAATTTTTGACAAATACTTTTTTGAAATGAGGCTACAACAAGAGAGATGTTAGTGATGTTATAGGGAAGAGCAAAGCACTGAGAAGGATAAAAGGATGACCTTATTACTTGGCTCATACTACAGTAGCTTCAGGACAGAGTTTTAGAAGACACATAGATGAGAGAGTGATCAGATTCCCTTTAACTTTTAGCAATGATGACAAAGATATATGTAAAATTATTAGTGATAATTGGAAATATTGACACCTGACTCGAACATCAGGAAGATAGTTGGAGACTATCCAATGTTCTGTTTTAAGAATAAAAAGAATTTGAAGAGACTTTTATGTGACAATATTTCTCCAAAGAAATCTAAAGAGCACACTAATAAGAGTAGGAACATATCCCTGCAGGAAATGCAAGGCTTGCAATTTTATTAACATAGCTGGCTTCTTTAAACATACAATCACAAAAAGGAATTATACCTTTGAATTTTATGCAGATTATACAAGCTGCAACCTTGTTTATATAGCAACCTGTGAGCAATGTAGCAGCTTTTATGTTGGTAAAACCAATAAATCCTTTAAGGAAAGAATACTTCATCACTTAAATGAAATACATCTGTTGAATAGACATAATTCACTAGCACAACACATTAAAGAATATCCAACGCACACATTTCAGTTTATAGTGATACAACTCATTGCAGAAAACTTAAGAGGTGGGGGTATTAATAATCACACTGAATAATTGGAAATGCGATGGATAGTCAATTTGCAGGCTGATAAGGAACCTGGGTTTAATGGTCTAGTCCCATTAAAGCCTGCATTGAGAAGGCGGAGACTGCTTACATAAGGTTGTTTCTTTAGGTGATTGGCTTCTTAAATACTTTTTGAGAATGAGGAAGGACTAGGATCTGTAGAAGGTTAACAAGCCTAAAGTGCTTATCCTGTTTGCTCTACTCAAATCTTGTAATCCCTATCAAAGGCCAGAAAATAATGGTTCCATGGGACCAGATAACATACCAGGCTGCAGTCTCATCAGTGCCATGTGTACATTATCAAAGCTTCTACTTAAAATGTTCAACCTCAGCCTAGCCTCAGGGTTTGTGCCTGATGCCTGGAGAACAGCCACTCAGACTAATATATACAAAGGTGGCTCTTCTGCAGACTTGGGTAATTAGGGACCCATCAGTCTTACCAGCTTTATATGAAAAATAATGGAATGAATCATAGCAGAACTCACTTATGCAGATATGGGCAACTTAACTGCATTAGACCCTACACAGTTAGGTTGTGTAAAGGGCAGCTCCTGTCTCCTGAACCTAGTAAAGTTCTTTGAAATGTTTACAGAGGTTGTAGACAGTGTCAGTCAGTGAAATCTGCTTATCTTCTCCTGGCAAATGCTTTTGACATAATCTCCCATGCTGATATTAATGAACAATTAGACAAACAGAATGTAAAACCTTTTGTTGTTCACTAGATTGCAGACTGCAATCCAACAGATCCCAAGCTGTAAATCTTGCTGGTAGCCTCTCAGAATGGAAAATTGCAACTGATGTGGTTCCACAGGGCTCTGTGATTGGCCCTCTTCGGTTTGGCATTTATTTTGCAAACATCCAAGCTAATGTCCCAGAAGTGTAGTTGGCCAACTGTGTTAATAATTACAAGCTGGGCACTGTTACCCACTCATCCACTGTGCTGTTGGTTTTGAGACTCATAATTTGTTTACACTGAAGTGTTTTTTGTTTGTTTGTCTGTTTGCAAGAAAACAGACCATTGTGAAAGCTATTAGTTGCTTGTAAAGAATGCCAGAGACTTTAAATATCATTTTGCTTACTTTGGAAGGAAGTAATTCAGTCCTGCTTTATATCTTGGTGACTTCTGTAATTATTAAAATATTACTTTGCTTAAAAAGCCAGCACTTCTTTCCCTCATCTGTTCTTGTATATAATATGTATTGTAGTTTACATTATTATAATTAGTGTTAAGAGATACCTGCACAATTACAGCTATGTCACTATAATGCAATACATTTCCTTTTCCTAAAAATGAATTGTTCTTGGAGGTCATTAATGTAAGGCATAAATGTGTCCTACCCGAAGGTATGGTGGGCATGTACTGTAAAAGTAATTCTGTGGTTATGTCAGTCTTTTACTTTTGTAGATCATATATACAATCTTCCTTTTCTCAGATATCTTAAATTCATACTTACAGAGCCTTGCCATTCATTCAGTAAACAGTTTTGAGTTAAATAGTAGGTTCACAAGTATTATTAATTGTTGAAAGAAATAGCGATACAAAAGAACTATTTAAAACAAAATGTTTGCAGTACTGACATTAATTTAAAGAATGATTACATGCGCAGGTTTCGTGTCAGAGCTTACCGTTTTGTGCGAGTTATTATTTTTGCCCTGGAAGAGATTAACAAGAATTTCAAACAGTTTCATAATGCCACACTGGGATTCAGGATTTATGATAGTTGTTTTTCAACATGGAGGGCGATGGGAAGTACGATGCAGTTGTTGTCGGGAAATAAGCAACCGTTCCCTAATTACAAGTGTCAGTCACGTTTTGCTTTACCAGCTCTTATTGGAGATGAAGCAACTGTGTCTGTTGAACCCATGGCAATGCTACTAGGAATCTACAAGTTTCCTCAGGTAAAACATCTGCAAAGTTTACAACAGAATTTATTTACCATCTTCAGGATCGTTTAATAGCTGCATAAAGTTTTTAATGATGGAAAACAGCAAAAGCACATAGTTTACAGGATGTTGTACCAAGTTATTGTTATTTTGTTAATAGAAATATTTAGATTTTTATTAAATATATTACACAACAATTAATGAAACAGTAAAAAATATATCAGGAACTTGTTAAACAGAAACAATATTACTAAGTCTATAGAAAACAATAAGAGTTGCTAAACATGCAGCAGGCTGTGGCAGTCATGCTACTTCTAACAAAAGAATAAGCACTCTAAAAGCATGCGTATAGGTGTGGGTGAGTGTATGTGCTTGTGTGTAAGCGTGAATGTTTATGTATGTATACATATATACATACACACACAGATATAAATTTATTTTATTTAACATTTGTTGACTGAGTGAATCCCACTGGGATAGAAGCCTCTTTTTAAGGGAGATGTTTTTTATGGGGCCACAGTTTAACATTTCACCTGAAAGTCACACATATTTGTATATACATAGTCATTCACTGCAATTAATTAACTGGTCAACAGAGGGAATACTTTTGGCTAATTGTTTCATTCCTCAAAATATTAACAGTTTATATTAATTGAGTATTTGCAAATTGGATATGCGTGAGTTTGGGATAATAATGAAAAACTCTTGATATTCTGAAAGTCCAGGCATTAGGCAGTAACAGTGTATGTGCAAGTGCTGCAGGGTTAAGGTAGGGTTAAGTGAGGACATAGTTTTAGTATAGTGTGTGTGGTTGTGTGTATTTGCAGGCGTGTGCATGCATGTGCGTGTGTGCGTGTGTGCGTGTGTGCGTGTGTGCGTGTGTGTGTGTGTGTGTGTGTGTGTGTGTGTGTGTGTGTATGTGTGTGTGTATGTGTGTGTGTGTGTGTGTGTGTGTGTGTGTGTGTGTGTGTGTGTGTGTGTGTGTGTGTGCACACATGTGTGTGTCCAAGCTGTCTAGATTATATTCAGTCTGTTATGGTTATGGTTAGCAGGTACTAGTAAAGTGGAACAAGGGGGTCCCTAACCCTAATCCTAAGCCTAATTCTAACCCTAATGACTTTGCCTATCTTGGGGAAAACACTGTCAAAATAGCAACAATTAGAATATGTAGGAATTACTATGAGCTTAGAAAAAAATGTGCCCTTTCTTCACCATGCTAGGTCCTACAGAGATTGTCAATACTTATTTTACTTTGCTGAAGAACTGAGCCAAAGATATGAGACAGAATAGTTTCTGGTATAACAAATTTTCATACTAGGGAAACCATATCAAAAGACACAAGTTTAGCCTTATCAAAAGCTGTGGATGTTTACAGAGAATTAACTGAGGAAGTAGAACAGTACTTGATTATATGTAAGGTAAACAAAATGAAAATAGAAACAGAGTGAGAATACATTGTAATAATAAAGGTGTTAAGAAAGGGAGCCAAGAGGTGCACAGAAAGAATGGTGCAGCTGAAATTCAAGCCTCATGTACTAGGTGTGATTATAAGAATGAGAAAAGATATGTCTTGCTTTAATCAGTTTTTTTTAAGCTGTAGCAGTAAAGATCCTTTTTCAAACATATGTGAAATGAAAGACAAATTTGATCAAAAGAATATGTATATTATTGAACAGAAACCTGGAAGTGATTTGTACTAACAAAAACACTTGACAGGCTGTATTAAAGAGAAACACTTAATACAGTGATATCAATGTTACATTAGAAACAAAGAGCCATAAATATTAGGTGATTGGCAATAAATGTTTAGACAATGAGCCTGCACCAGTGGTGTAGAGGGTTAAAGTGCTGACTACAGCTCATGAGACCCTAACTTGACTAGTATCTAAGGTGATTGATGGTGCAGGTAGGGAGGAGGGGCATGCCCATCTCTGGAGTGGAGTTGATCTCACCTGACTTGTGCCATGGCTTTAATAAAGGGGCCCATTGCAGAGCAGCAACTTGTCATGCATTAGGTGAATGGTTTGAGATGTAGTGTATGTGGGCCTTCAAGTCAATGATGCATTCCTTGTCAGCGCATTTATAGGAGTATGCATGCATGCATGCATACATGATCGGAGGGAAACGTAGGTGGCTCTCATGGTGATATGAGTGTTCACATCACGACTGGGAGGGTTGAATAAAATTACTAGTTGAAAAGAAACACTCATTGCTAAGGTGTTGGCAAGAGGACAAAGCAGCCTCATGGCTCCCTGAATGGCAGCCACGTAGAGATTTATGGCTGTCAGGCAAATGGATAAAAGTGCCCGCTCTCCAAAAATTCCTCTTTAAAATGGATAAATTCAATGTTAAAATTATATGTAAGTCCAGACACAAAAAGGTGAGCATGCACATTGTTACAATTCTCAGGACAATACGCAAGGTTAGGCCATTGGGTCAAAAAAACTCACACAAATAAAAAAATAAGAAGTGAAGGTGCAGAAGTTGAAGATGATTTTTTTTTACGAAAAGCTAAGCAAATTTCCATTGTGATCTTATACATATTCAGGAATTTCACAGGTTTACACAGACATCTCAAATATTTTATGCAACCATAGTAACACTATCCTTAACAATATGCTGATTTACTAACAAGAGAATGTTTGACAACTGAATATTGTAAGGAAACAAGCTTTGATGCTATACCAGTAGTTCTCCATAGTACATATGCACAAACTGAAGCAAATGTGAATTATGGATACCTTTAAGAAGCAACCATAGCCAAAAGAGTAAGTGAAAAGTATGGTTACATTTATAAAACAAGATAAGACTTGCATTTGATTTGATCCACAAGACTTGCATAAAGCGAGTAAAAAGAAATCCACTCATTGTATACAGTTGAATAAGCACACAAACCTAATTAATAATCACTAACTTGAAGAGTAACTTATTGAGACATCATGAACCTGAGGTTGGAGTTCTCTGTAATGCACTTTTTCAACATTTTAGTGAGTTTTTCCTCTCAAGACCAAATCCAACTGACACCATGCTTCATAACCTTTCTAAGCAGTGTGGTAATAATTGGCAGGTTACGAATGCATTTTAAAATGCATTTTACCATTCCTAGCAACTGTATGAGAGCATACTGGTGTCAAGGTTTTGCATAGTGACTAAAACATTAGTTTTCTTTTAGAAATGAGGATATGGCTCATGTATTGGAGATAAAATACACAGACCAGGCATTTTGTTAAGGTTCAACATTTTCTGACTGATCTGTTTCATATTGTTCTTTTGCTTAGTAGAATCTCATCCAAGCAAATCATCTGTGATGCTAACGGCACCATCTAGATCTTCAAGCACTTCAACTACAGCTATATGAAATATCAGTGATGCCGAGTATATAACAAAAGGTAGCCTCAGTAATTTGCATCTACTCGCAAGGGTGTTAAAATCACAGTCTCAAGCTAGCTTCCTCAGTTTTAATTTGCTAAATTTTATTACTGCTGAATACCTGAGTTGTTTGGCTTCTGTTACATACCTAAAATCAACTGCATTACTAGCTGAGTTAAGTACAAACTTGCAGTGTTAAAGATTGTACTGCATCTCATTTTTCTGTCTATTTAAATGTTTCATTGAATATTGCGTTTGTGTCTCTCTGTAGTTATTTATTTTTCTATTTAATTGTTTCATAGAATACTGTGGTCTCTCTCTGTCTCTGCAATTAGTTTCCTGCCTGGCCTCCCTGTTCTTGTTTTGGTATTAATCTTGGTGGCTTTTGAACTGCCCGCCCCTCCTGTAAATTTGTGTTTGAACACTCCTCCTGGGTCTATCTCATTTGCTCACTCAACCGAGTACAGTGAGATCATATTTTGACTTCAGACACTCCTACCAGTCCCATCTGTTCAGCTCTTTCCCAGCTCTATTCCAGTCTAGTGTCACTAGCTCATTCTACCTAATACAGAGAGAACATTTGTGAAGGGCAAGCCACTTAGGTCCTTCATTTTGAATTATCTTCTGTTTCTCCTTTCTACCTTTCCACTTTCCAAAAAAAATAAATTTCTAAGCTTGTTTCCTGCCTTTCCTATAACTAGTCTAGTCCAGATACAGATTTGCTGTAACCAGGACTGTTTGTAAGCTTCTGAGCCCCCAAAGACTTCCTGTGTTGGAGGGAAGCCTTCTAGCTTATCAGTGGGAGTGGTAAGCACTAGGTAGTCTATCTATCACAAGAGTGGTTTCTGGCCCAGAAATTGTAGTTTATTGACCATTTGGCAGGTTTTCCATCTCTTTCAACTTACTGGTTTTAAAAGCCCATGTTTGCACTTGTTTCCCATCTTTCCTGTAACTAGTCTAGTCCAGATATAGTTTTGCTATATCCAGGACTGTTTGTAAGCTTCTGAGCCCCCCAAGCCTTTCTGTGTTGGAGGGAAGCCTTCTAGCTTATCAATGGGAGTGGTAAGCACTAGGTAGCCCATCTACCACAAGAGTGGTTACTGGCCAAGAAATTGTAGGTTATTGGTCATTTGGCCAGTTTTTCCATCTCTTTCAATATTCTGGTTTAAAGGCCCACATTTGCACTTCTTTCCCACCTTTCCTGTAACTAGTCTAGTCCATATACAGATGTGCTGTATCCAGGACTGCTTGTAAGCTTCTGAGCCCCCCAAGCCTTTCTGTGTTGGAGGGAGGCATTCTAGCTTATCAGTGTGAGTGATAAGCACTAGGTAGCCTATCTACCATAAGATCCTGGTACAGATTCTTAGTTTTAGCACTTGAATTTGCTTATTTGTGGTCAGCACTTGTTCAGAACTTGTTAGCACTAAATAAGCTACAAGTTACTACAGCAATCAACCTTCCTCTTTACCTAGAGGAAAACAGTTTTTGTACTTACTTTCCTCACTTGCTTAGGGAAATACAGCTCTTATACTCACTTTCCTCACTTGTCTAGAGGAAAGTAGTTTTTTATTCAGGCATGTCCAAGGGTCAGCTCCAAGTGTTCTCTCCTGTCTATCTGATGAATCTGTGGATCTTGGCACAATGTAAAAATCGCCTCATGTACACAGACAACCCTCTCCTCCTACCACCCAGCACCACAGCCAGTGAGAGATGCACTTATCTAGCCAAACTGGAGGTAAAGCTCTCTCCAACTGAACTTGACAGTCAAGAGGAGAAGGTAAACACTTGCACCACACCACACTCATCACATAGTCCCACTAAACCTACACCACAAACATCCACACATAGAAACACAAAAACATTCACGGAGGCTCTCAATAATAATCTGCTCAAGCAACAGAGACCTCCAAAACAGAAACACAAGCAACCTCCACCCCCCAACACAACCCAAATGACAAATAGCCCACAGACTCAGTGTGCCACTCAACCACAGCCCATAAGGCAAAACAATGTACCCAACACACTAGTCATAGGTGACTCTATAGTCAGACACACTGATGTCCCACTCACCAGGCTAAACAAGGAGAAGGTTACTGTCAGCTGCCAGTCGGGTGCCAGGATCTGCCACATAACCCACACACTCAGGTCACTCTACAACAAGTACAGATATGGCTCTGTCATTGTCCATGTTGGTGGGAATGGCCTGAGACATACCTCCCTGGACTGCATGAAAAGAGACATGGAAGCGCTCTCTGATCTTGTAGCCCAGGTAGGTATGACCCTAGCCCTGAGTAGCATCCTGCCATCACCCAGAATGATACCACAGTACAAGGGCAAAATGATTGACTTCAACAATTGGCTAAGCTTCTGGTGTCATTCTAAGGTGATCCAGTATCTGTCTGCCTGGGATGACATGGTCCACAGACCACAATGCCAGAGATGGCCTGCACCTGTCACCCCTGGGATTCTGGATACTGGCTAAGGCTCTTGCTGCCCCTATAGTGCCTTTTCTAGGCAAGGTTCAAATGACAAATTCACAACCGTAACAGGAACAGGCAAACAAAAACTGAGGGTAATGCTAATCAATACTAGAAGTCTAAACCTCAAAATGCACTCCCTGGAGGCACTCCTTAAAATGGAGAACATCAGTATCTGTGCAGTGAATGAGACATGGTTCAAGGCTCCAGAGAACACCCCTGCATTACCAGGCTATAACTCATACCACACTTTTCGGCCACCTAACCTGGACCGGAACACCAAAGGTGGAGGTGTGTCCATATTCATTAAGGATATCCACATCTCCAGGCTAGTTGCTCATTATAATGCATCCAAGGTTATCCAAGTGCAAATAACTCTGGGCAAATCTGCAATCCAAATTGTAGCTTGCTACAGATCCCCCAACATGCCCCAGGATTCCCACTCCTCTTTTCTTGATATACTGGAAAATATTAGGGGTCAACCAAACACCCTAATAACATAGGTGCCAGAAACATAAAGAGAGGGGGATGGAGCACCCCCCACTTTTACAGCTGTAAGACCTATAGGACCCATGCATGCATTGCATACTAACGTAAATTCAAACACAAAAGTGCACGGAAGCTGCCAAAGTCACAGTGCTCCATTTATGCACTGCAGTTTTTGTTTATATGCAGGCTGAGGTAAGGATTTTTCTGCCAGAGTCACAGTAAGAAGTGCTCCATTTTGTTTGTATACAGGCAGGATTAATCTCTATGCAGGCAGAGGTCAGTTTCTATCTATGCAGACTGCTGGGTTGGTTTATGCACTGCCGTTTTTGTTTATATGCAGGCTGAGGTAAGGATTTTTCTGCAAGAGTCACAGTAAGGAATGCTCCATTTTGTTTATATGCAGGCAGGATTAATCTCTATGCAGGCTGTGGTCCATTTCTATCTATGCTGGGTTGGTTTATGCACTGCCGTTTTTGGCCACATAACCCACACACTCAGGTCACTCTACAACAAGTACAGATATGGCTCTGTCATTGTCCATGTTGGTGTGAATGACCTGAGACATACCTCCCTGGACTACATGAAAAGAGACATGGAAGCGCTGAGGTAAGGATTTTTCTGCAGAGGTAAGAATTATTTTGCAAGAAGCACAGTAAGGAGTGCTCTGTTTTGTTTATATGCAGGCAGGAGTAATCCCTGTGGAGGCTGAGGTCCGTTTCTCTCCATGCAGGATTGGTTTATGCACTGTGTGTGTGTGTGTGTGTGTGTGTGTGTGTGTGTGTGTGTGTGTGTGTGTGTGTGTGTGTGTGTGTGTGTTTTTGTTTATATTCAGGCAGCATTAATCTCTATGCAGGCTGATGTCCATTTCTCTCTATGCAGGCTTGGTTTATGCACTGTGTGTGTGTTTTTGTTTATATGCAGGCAGCATTAATCTCTATGCAGGCTGAGGTCAGTTTCTGCCTATGCAGGCTGAGGTCCATTTCTATAAAGCTCTGTGGATTAATCTTGATACAGGCTGAAGTGTGTGTGTGTGTGTGTGTGTGTGTGTGTGTGTGTGTGTGTGTGTGTGTGTGTGTGTGTGTGTGTGTGTGTGTACTCACAACACCACTTGTGATCCAGGGAGTTTGGTCTGTTCCTCTTAAAATTTGTGGTTTTCAGGCAAATCAGTGAGAATGGAATTCACTAAATAATGATAGCCCTTTAAGTTTCAGTCTTCCCATCTTTTTTGGAAACACATGGTAACACAAAACACTATTTTACCAATGTTCTAAAATTATACAAGCAATATTTAAAATGTATCCCTGGTCTTTGCCCCTCCCCCAATACATTTTGGCTTTTTCCAGATTTCTTCTACTGTGAAATTGAGAGATTTTGTTTTGCCAAGTGGATGGTGTTGTGGTAGTGCTGTCAACTCCCAACAAGAGGTTTTTGGTTTGATTCCTGGCTGGGGTGCCTTCTGTGTGGAGTCTGTATGGCCTCCCTGTGTTTGTGTGGGTTTCCTATGGGTGCTCTGGTTTACTCCCATGTTACAAAGACGTATATGGAGCATTTCTCCATGGGCCGCTGCTGAAAATTGGCTTTGTTCCAAGTTGGACTTTCCTGGTAAATACTAAATAAATAAAAACAATTTCTGAGAGCTTCAGGGGAAGAGAAGTTTAGTGCTGCTTATTCAGAGCCTGTTTACATTGTTAGTAATACAACAGGTAGTAGCCTTACTTTTTATGCAGGAGGCTGTGGGTTCTACTCCCACAGTATGCAGATGGCTCGCTGATACTGTACTGTGTTGTACTTTAAAGGGAGTGGATGCTGCAGTCCTGTGAATGTCCTCTTTTTGAGGAATTATGAACCTGTTACCAGTTTGCCATCCATTCCCTATTGAAATATTACTAGCTTAGCATTTTTTAATGTAACAAGGGCAATTTATTCTTCAAGGGCAACAGCCACTTCATTTATAGATGAAACAATGAAATAGAAAGTTGTTTCCTAGCAGCAATCTCTTCATTAGTCGGAGATCCCTTTAATGTAGAATTATTTAGATGACTTACTTCTGCAGATATTTTGCATATTTACTGATTTTGATGGATTGTAATGACTGAAGTTTGAGTGGCCTTTTATAGTTGAAATTTTCTGAAATGGGTAGTTTTGTCATTGGTTCATACATTTTGTTTCATTACTAGAAGACTATTCAAAACTACAAATTTAAAATGCAATCTAACAACTGGTGCTGTATTATACAAGGAATATAATTTAATACAATCAGGAAGGTGAATCAAAGAATGCATACATGTATGCATGACCCTAAAAATGTGTTTGAAAACAGCCCAGAGGAAAGTGTGAAGGGCTCAAAGTCATAGGCAAATATTAAGCTTTACTCCTGTTACCAAACCAATGGATGAAGGTAAAACAGTTCACATCACGTTACCTTGATCTGGCCAAGTCTTTTGACACAAGCCCCTACTGAGGTATAGTACAAAAGATGAATAATGTAGGAGGAGCAAAAGCTTCACTTGCTGGATTACCAACTTGCTCACAGGATGCAGGAGATCAAAGTAGGGTAAGAGACCAGTCACCAATGGAATCCCCCAGGGTTCGGTGCTGAGACTTTTTCTGTTTGGCATATACATCTCAAAAGTAAAAGGAAATACCAAAGGGCTCTGGCCGACTAAGTCTGAGATGACTGCAAGCTAGGAGCAGTTATTGAATTCCCAAATGACTTAACTATCATACCTGAAGATTTGTCCCAAACAGTAACTGGTGTCAAAATCATGACAATGCCCTCTGAGAACTGACCCAATTGTTTGGCATTTGGGAACTTGTGTGACCTAACTTTTGATTAACATGTACCCAGAGTCATAAGAAAGCCTTGCTATGTTGCACAGCTTATAAACAAATTGATTGTGACTAGATCTAGAGATGTTGTTGTCCCCCTTTACAAAGCTCTCATTAGGTTAATCATTTTGTATAATGCCAACTTAGGCATGTATCTGTCCAGCCCCATGTAACAATTGGAATACCTTCAGAGATACCTTACTTAAAAGGATACAAGTCCTAAACAATAGGTCTTGCATGGAACATAGGTTCATAGGTAGGTACTAGGCTATCGGCCCAAGGGCCTACATAAGCCTAGCCAACAAGTTTTCCTGGATTACACCACCCAAGAAAGATATTTTCCTGTGCCACTGTCGAGCAGAGGCACAGAAGTGATCCCCGGGGTGTATTTCCTATTTCCCATCCACTCATCAAGATTTTTCTTGAAGAGTGCTAATGAAGAACTTTGCTTGACACAGGTGGGTAGCCTGTTCCAGAGTATGGGAAGTCTCTGGGGCAGGAATCTATCCCTCCAGCATGTCCTGTTTATTGTGGTGACAAGGTTTAGGTCCCTAGAGCGTGTAGCTCGGAAGGATTGGGATTTCTTTAGGTGTAGCATGTCCAACAGCTCTGGGTTTGACATAGCTTTATATGCTAGGCAGAGATCACCTTGGAGTAGGTGATATGCTACGGAGTAAAGCTGCAGTTTTTTGACCACCTCAAAGATTTATTACTATACACAGTATCCTACAGAGTGCTTAGAGGTGACATGTCTGGCATACAAGGCATCCTTCAACCTAATATAGATGGACCTACTGAACATCAGCAAGTCAAATGGCATCAGAAATACTCAGTCCAGGTATCTAAACTGAATGTTGTGGAGAGATGGATATATACCGCAGAGGCTACCATGGTTCCAGAACAGACTATCCATAAAAATAAAACAAAGCTCATCCATCCATATTCAAATGCAACTTCGATCTAAGGATGGGTAATAGAAAATATACTCCAGGATTGCCTCTCATGACACTAATGGAAAGAAGCAGCTCCTAAATGCTGCATCCCTTATATGGGTCCCCTCAAATTATCTATGGAATGATCACAGTTATTCTCACTAGGGCTAATATACAACTATTAGCCATGGGATAGGTAAGACCAATCAGAAAATGTTAATTCAAGAATCAGGCATCACAAATGGAATTGGCTAAGCTTAAGAAGTCCTCCAAGTGAAGCTATGTTGTGGTAGTAAATAGTTATAAAAAATTGCCCTTTTTAGATCATGAAGTGCCCCTCTCACCCTCTGCCCCCCCCCAGTCTTCAACAGCTTCTGGTGCCTATGCCTAATAATGGGTGATTTCAACTACCCCACCATTAACTGGAAAAACTACTCATGTACCATCTCCTTTGCTCAACGCTTTGTGGAATTCATAAATTCCAATGCCCTAGATCAACTTATCCATACCCCCACCAGGGGCAACAATATCCTAGACCTAGTCATTACCAACATGAGTGACACACCTGAAGTCAACTCCTCGTTGGTCAGATCTGACCATAAGCTAATCACCCTAGATATCCACATCCTGCCCCCACCCCCCATTAAGGAAATCACAGTAAATTTTTTTTCCAAAGCCAACTTCATGCTTCTTAAGACACAAGTGGCAAACTTCATGACACCCATGTAGATGGACAATACAGTTACGACTGCTAAATCCTATACAGATGCACTCTATAAGCACTTACACAAGTGCATGGATCGTGCTATCCCAAACAGAAACAAGACGCTATCCTCCAAAAAAGGAAGCTAATCTGGTGGTCCCCTGCCATAAACAAACTCTACAACAGAAGGAAGAAACTGTTGCAAAAGAGAGTAAAATCCCATGAGTGGAGGAGTTCCCTGGTCAGCCTCAGTAAGAAGTTGAGATCCCTTATAAGATCCTACAAAGCTAGCTATGAAAATCGCCATTGATTCTAGGGACAACTACAAAGCATTCCGTAGCTATGTCAAGAATCTCAATGGCAACACCCAGATCTGCTCTAAGTTACAGCACAACAACATGAAAATTACAGAACCTACTGATATTGCCAACGTCCTGGCAGATAGGTTCAGTGCTAATTTTACCCCCCTCTCACCCCCTAAAGGGCCCATATCTATACAGGAAGAATGTAGAGTCCATGTAATCACAACTGCACAGGTAAAAGCAGCACTCTCTAAAGCCAAAAACACAGCATCCATGGGACTGGACAACATCCCAGGCTACATTTTACATGAAGTTCAGAATGAACTGGCTCCCCACCTAAGCACCATGTTCAGTCATAGTCTCACATCAAGCTTTGTGCCCACTGAATGGCGCACAGTAACAGTTATCCCACTCCACAAAGGGGGAGCCACAACTGATCCTGGGAACTATCACCCTATTAGCCTGATGAGCCTGGTCTGTAAAGCCATGGAACATATCATCATGGAACTCATAAACAAAGACATTGGTAACCTCCAAACTCTGGACCCCACCCAGTTCGGGTTTGTGAAAGGCAGATCATGCCTCCTGAACCTGATTGACTTTTTTGAGGCAGTCACCAAAGCTTTAGATGAGGGTAAGGTGGTTCACACAGCCTATCTTGACCTCGCCAAGGCGTTCAACACCATCCCCCATTCTGGAATTATAGCTAAACTCACTAAACTAGGTATAAATCCCTACGTCACAAGATTGGTTGCCAATTGGCTCGCTGACAGAACCCACACTGTAAAAGTTTCAGACTCCAAATCTGACTTCAAACCAGTGGCAAGTGGAGTACCACAGGGTTCAGTTCTGGGACCTCTCCTGTTTGGTATCTACTTCTCTGAAGTACAGGCTAACATAGAAGGCCTTTGACTAATGAAGTTCACAGATGACTGCAAAATAGGAGCCATAGTTGAGTTCCCAAATGATGTGGACATCCTACAGAAGGGCCTCACTGAGACAGATGCCTGGAGTCAGAGCCATGGCCTCAAGCTCAATGCCAAAAAGTGCATTGTCATTTCCTTTGGTAAAAACTCTGTACCCATGAACTACCACATAGGCGGCAGTCTACTTAACACTGAATGTGTGATAAGAGACCTGGGGACCCAGGTGGACAGTAGTCTCTCCTTTGATAATCACATCTCCACAGTAGTCAGGAAATCCTTCTACATGGCACATCTCATCACAAAAGGGTTCTCATCTAGGAAAAAAGAGGTCATTGTTCCCCTCTACTCGACACTCATTAGACCCATTATAGAGTACAATGTCCCTATTGGAATGTACCTCACAAGACATCTGCAGCAGCTGGAAAGGCCACAGAAGTACCTCACAAAAAGGATTACTGGCCTCAAACAGATGCCCTACACTGACCATCTCAAAAACCTCCAACTTTACTCCATAGCATATCGCCTACTCCGAGGTGATCTCTGCCTAACATATAAAGCTATGTCAAACCCAGAGCTGTTGGACATGCTACACCTAAAGAAATCCCAATCCCTCCGAGCTACATGCTCTAGGGACCTAAACCTTGCCACCACAATAAACAGGACATGCTGGAGGGATAGATTCCTGTCCCAGAGACTTCCCATACTCTTGAACAAGCTACACATCTATATCAAGCAAAGTTCCTCATTAACACTCTTCAAGAAAAATCTTGATAAGTGGATGGGAAATAGTAAATACACCCCAGGGAATCACTTTGGTGGCTCTGCTTGACAGAGGCACAGGAAAATAACTTTCTTGGGTGGCATAAGCCAGGGAACCTTGTTGGCTAGGCTTACTTAGGCCCTTGGGCTGATAGCCTAGTACCTACCTATGAACCTGTGAACCTATGAACCTATGAACCTAAAACCTTTGATTTTTATCCAGACTTGAAACGCATTTGATGTTAAGCATACATGAAGCCATGTATGCATCTGTGAGCAGTGATTAGTGTTTCCTTGCAATTCATAGGTTCATAGGTATCTACCTGGCTTGTTGACCATATCGGCCATTTTAAGCCTAGCCAATGTCCCTCAAGGGTGAGAATCAGACCCTATGTCTTGTGTCTGTGATGTAAACACCTTAAAGGTTATGCTAAGCCTCAATCCCAGTCAATAATCAGAGGACTGAATCCTACCCTGTATGTATGAGGTAAAGACCTTCGCTATTATGCCAGCCACTCCCCCACTCTTTAAGTTTTACAGATTGATATGTATCATAATTTTCTCTTGCTTCACTACAGCTGCATTACTGTTTATTCCTTCTGTGGGTTCAACTTGCTTTAATTATTACAAAAACACACTATTCTTTTTAGGTCTTCTTCAGTCTTTTCTATAGGCAGAAACTGTACTCTCCTAAATGTATGCATCACAGTTATCATTTACGGAGAAACCTTCATATGATATTCCCTTGGTGACTTTCTTGGTGAATCAAACAAGCATAATTATGAAACAAAATTATCTAAGATTATCTCAGACATATCCAAATGCATTACTTTTGTTTACCTTAAGCCTGCTTAATTCTCAGTGATGTACACATAATAGGTTCATAGGTTCATAGGTTCGTACTAGGCTATCTGCCCTAGGGCATTTATAAGCCTAGCCAGAGTGTGTGTGGCTTTCACCACCCCTTAGGATGAGAATACTATGCCCTTTTAGGGTTTAGTTTACTGTGCCTTTGTCTAGTAGTGACACAGAGATGACCCCCGGGGTAAACCTACGATCTCCCATCCACTCGTCGAGATTTCTCTTGAATAGAGTCAGTGAGGGGATCTGCCTAACATGGACTGGGATTCTGTTCCAGAGTGTAGGGAGCCTCTGGGTTATGAATCTGTCCCTCCAGCACGTCCTATTTATTTCTGTGTTGAGGTTTAAGTCTCTTGTTCTCGTGGCTCTGATGGATTTGGATTTTCTGAGGTGGAGCATGTCCATTAATTCCGGATTGGACATGGCCTTGTACATCAGGCACAGATCACCTCTGAGTAGGCGGTATGCGACTGAATAGAGCTGGAGTTTTTTCAGTCGGGCAGCATATGACATATGTTTAAGACCCTTTATCCTCTTGGTGAGGAACTTTTGGGGTCTTTCCAACTGCTGCAGGTGTTGGGTGAGATACATCCCAAATGGGGCATTGTACTCAATCATTGGCCTGATAAGAGAAGAGTACAGGGGCACAATGACCTCTCTTGATCTAGATGTCAAGCCCTTCATGATAAGGTGGGCAATATAGAAGGTCTTCCTAACCACTTTGGCAATGTGAGTGTCAAATGAGAGGTTACTGTCAACCTGGGTCCCTAGGTCCCTGATTACCTCTTCAATGGATTACCACCTATGTGGTAATTTGTTGGTACCTTGTTTTTCCCAAAGGGTATGACTATACATTTTTTGGTGTTCAGCTTAAGGCCATGGCTCTGGCACCAATTATCCATTTCTATGAGGCCTCTCTGAAGGATGTTTGTGTCCGCTGGAGTATCAATTATGGAGTTTGCAGTCATCTGCAAACTTTGTCAGCCACAATCCTCCTATGTTTGCCTGTACTGAAAAATAAATGCCGAACAAGAGGGGTCCCAGGACTGAACTGGCTTAGAGTCTGACATAGCTCCAGCAACTCTGACCCTGTGGGTTTTGTCCTTGAGCCAGTTTGCAACCCATCTTGTGACATATGGGTTTACATTTAAGCTGGTGAGTTTGTCTATGATGCCCGAGTGGGGTATTGTGTCAAAGGCTTTTGCAAGGTCAAGGTAGGCTGTGTGAACTGCCTTACCCTCATCAATGGCCTTAGTGACTGTTTCAAAAGTCGACCAAGTTCAAAAGGCAGGATCTGCCCTTGACAAAGCCAAATTGGGTCGGATCCAATGTCTGTAGGTCCCCAATGTCTTTGTTTATGAGTTCCATAATGATCCTCTCCATAGCTTTGCAGACCAGGCTTGTCAAGCTTATGGGGTGGTAATTTCCAGGGTCCGTAGAAGCACCGCCTTTGTGAAGTGGGACCACTGTTGCCGTGCACCACTCTTTGATCCTGTAGTAAGGCTAAGATTAAACAGCAGCCTTATGTGTGGGTTTAGTTCCTCTTGGAGTTCATGTAGCACACAGCCAGGGACACCATCCGGTCCCATTGATGCTGTGTTTTTAGCTTTAGAGAGGGCGGCTCTCACCTGGGCATCTGAGATGTTAGGGAGGCTACACTCTGCTGGGATAGTTATTTCTCCTTTGGGGGAGGAGAAATTTGCACTGAACCTGTCTGCCAGAATGTTGGCAATGTCAGTGGGTTCAGTGTATTTTGTGTCATTTTGGACTAACTCTGAGCATATCTGGGAGTTTCCACCCAGGTTTCTAACATAGCTAAAGAAGGCCTTGTGATTGTCTTTTGTGTCTTTTGCAATTTTTCTCTCAAAGTTGGCCTTGGATGATTTTATGAGTGATTGTAGTTTTTGCTAGTACTGATCAGAGATGCCTTCCCTTTTAGGGATTTTGCTCTGTCATGTAGTAGCTTCCTCCTCCTGTTGTAAAGTTTGTTTATGGCTGGGGTCCACCAGACCGGCCTGCCTTTGGGGGAATGGGTCTTGGTTTTCTTTGGGATTGCATGATCCATGCATTCTTGAAGGTGCCCATAGAAGGCATTTGCAAAGGATTCAGCAGTGTGGGTTGTGGTTTCCACTGGCCCAGGGGCCTTGAAGGATACCACTTCAGTCTTAAGAAGTGTGAAGTTTGCTTTTGAGAAGTTCTTCACTGTGGTCTTTTGTGCAGGGGTGGGGATGTGGATTTCCAATGAGATTAATTTATGGTCTGATCTTACCAAAGAGGGATATACTTCCAGTGTGGAGCATTTTGTCCCCATGTTTGTGATGATCAGGTCTAGTATATTGTCTCCTCTTGTGGGAATGGTGACTAGTTGTTCCATTGCATTTGAGTTTATGAATTCTAGGAACCTTTGGGCTAGGGTGTTGGGGCTTGAGTAATGTTCCCAGTCAATGTTTGGGTAGTTGAAGTCTCCCAAAATGATGGTATTTGGAGAGACATTCATACTCTCCAGTGTCTTCAGGAAGGCTGTGTGGGGTTCCTGAGTTTGAGAGGGTGGTCTGTAGCATGTTACAAACTGTAAGGCAGTTTTGCCTATGGTTAGTTGCACCTGGATAGTCTCCGATGCTTCGTGCATTGCCACTAACCTGGAGGTGTGGGTATCTTTGATGAAAATGGATACTCCCCCGCCTTTTGTGGTTCGGTCCAAGTTTTGGGGCCGGAAAGCATGATATGAGGTAAAACCTGATAGTGCTGGGGTGCTCTCAGGAGCCTTGAACCAGGTTTCAGTCACTGCACAGACATCGATGTTCTCCATACTGAGGAGGGCTTCGAGGGCATGCATCTTGAGGTTTAGACTTCTGGCATTGAGCAGCATTACCCTTAGTTTTTTCCACTTGTGTTTTCTAGGGAGGTAGGTTTGTCATTTGAGCCTTGCCTAAAAAGGCACTATGGGGTGGCAAGAGCCTTGGCCAATATCCGGAAGCCCAGGGTGACAGGTGCAAGCCATCCGCAGCGTGGCTTGTCAAGCATGTCATCCCAAGCAGACAGACATTGGATCCCCTTAGAATGACACCAGTAATTAAGCCAATTGTTAAAATGATCATTTTGTCTTTGTACTGTGGCATCATTCTTGGTGAGGGTAAGATGCTGCTCAGGGTCAGGGTCATACCGGCCTGGGCTACATAATCAGAGAGCTCCTCTATGTCTCTTTTCATGTAGTCCAGGGAGGTACGTCTCAGGTCGTTCACACCGGCATGTACAATGACTGAGTCATATTTGTACTTGCTGGGGAGTGACCTGAGTGCTTGTGTTATGTGGTGGATTCTAGCTCCCGACAGGCAGCTTACTGTGACCTTTTCTGTGTTCAGTCTGGTGAGCGGGACGTCAGTGTGTCTGACTATGGAGTCACCTATTACAAGTGTGTCTTGCATGTTGTTTGGCCTTAAGGGCTGTGACTGTTTAGCACACTGACTTTGTGAACTATGTGTTGCATGTGCTATGTCTTGAGGTGGTGGTTGCTTGGGTGTCTGCTTTGGAGGCCTCTGTTGTTTTGGTAGATTTTTAATCAGCAGTATGTTTTTGTGTGTTTATGTGTTTGGTTTGCAGTTGTGATAGTTCTATGTGAGACTGGGTTTGTGGTGTGCGTGATTACCTTCTCCTCCTGACTGGTCTTGCCAGTACTGAATTGAGAGAGCTCAGCCTCCAATTTGGCTATATAGTTGCATCTCTCGCATATATTTGTATTTGTTGGGAGGAGGAGAGGGTTGTCTGTGTACATGAGGCAATTGTAACATTGCCTCAAGATTCCCAGATTCACCAGCTGAACAGGAGAGGACGCCAGCAAATGACCCTTCGACATGCTAGAATTAGTGAAAAAGATTGCTGTGTAACTGAGTCAGAAACGACCTATAGGGAAATGGGTACTCAACAGAATTTAGGTGAATGAAGTACTTTCTTTTGTTTAAGAGTGCTTTACCTGTGTAAAAAATGCTTTAGGAGCAAGTGCTGAGCTTTTCAGATAGAGTATAGGCTGTTTACATTGCAAGTAGAACAGTTCTAAGGGAAAAATTGAAGAGGAGACTTGGCGGAGCCAGAAAAAGTTTAACCTTGTTTAACCAAGTTTAACCTTGTTTAACTGCAAATGCGGATTTTAAGCAGTGACCTACAAAAGAGCTAGGAATGGTCCCAAACAACCAATTACTACAGCTTCTTGTGCTGAGGTCACTTCCCCCAAGGACAGGTAGGCTGCTCAAGGCTCCCCACTCCCACTGGTGAGCAAAGAAACTTCCTTCTATCCAAGTAAAGTAATGGACAACACAGGAACTACACCACAGCCCAGAATACAGCAATGCCTGTATACTGGTCTAAACTAGTCGAGGAAGGCGGGAAAACAAGGATTATTTTTTTTTTTTGTTTTTTTTGTAGAAACACATAGAAAATGCAGAGACAGTGATAAATTAGTTACACAGGCTAGCACACTTTAGTGGGCAGCCTCCACAGTTAAATTAAACAAACAAACAAGCAAACTTTCGATTAAATTCGACTAAATGTAACTTTAAGTGCAGATTTTAAAATAAATGCAGTAATCAGTAAAAAAAGTTCAGGCTAGTTCAAAGTAAGCAACAGAAGCTATTTCCAGTGAAAAAAAAAGCAAAGATACTTAAATCCAGAAGGTAGTCACTTTTTCGAGTTCCTTGCTGCTAGGACCACTCTGTAAACCCACGTGGAGCTTGTCTGAGCAGTATAGCAGGAAAAAAACGCCCAGAGGTGGATTTTAAGCAGTGAACTACAAAAGAGCTAGGAATGGTCCCAAACAACCAATTACTACAGCTTCTTGTGCTGAGGTCACTTCCCCCAAGGACAGGTAGGCTGCTCAAGGCTCCCCACTCCCACTGGTGAGCAAAGAAACTTCCTTCTATCCAAGTAAGGTAATGGACAACACAGGAACTACACCACAGCCCAGAATACAGCAATGCCTGTATACTGGTCTAAACTAGTCGAGGAAGGCGGGAAAACAAGGATTATTTTTTTGTTTTTTGGGGGTTTTTTTGTAGAAACACACAGAAAATGCAGAGACAGTGATAAATTAGTTACACAGGCTAGAACACTTTAGTGGGCAGAATCCACAGTTAAATTAAACAAACAAACAAGCAAACTTTCAATTAAATTCGACTAAATGTAACTTTAAGTGCAGATTTTAAAATAAATGCAGTAATCAGTAAAAAAAACAGTTCAGGCTAGTTCAAAGTAAGCAACAGAAGCTATTTCCAGTGAAAAAAAGCAAAGATACTTAAATCCAGAAGGTAGTCGCTTTTTCGAGTTCCTTGCTGCTAGGACCACTCTGTAAACCCATGAGGAGCTTGTCTGAGCAGTATAGCCAGAAAAAAAACGCCCAGAGGCGGATTTTAAGCAGTGAACTACAAAAGAGCTAGGAATGGTCCCAAACAACCAATTACTACAGCTTCTTGTGCTGAGGTCTCTTCCCTCAAGGACAGGTAGGCTGCTCAAGGCTCCCCACTCCCACTGGTGAGCAAAGAAATGTTCTTCTATCCAAGTAAGGTAATGGACAACACAGGAACTACACCACAGCCCAGAATACAGCAATGCCTGTATACTGGTCTAAACTAGTCGAGGAAGGAAAACAAGGATTATTTTTTTGTTTTTTTGTTTTTTTTGTAGAAACACACAGAAAATGCAGAGACAGTGATAAATTAGTTACACAAGCTAGCACACTTTAGTGGGCAGCCTCTACAGTTAAATTAAACAAACAAACAAGCAAACTTTCGATTAAATTCGACTAAATGTAACTTTAAGTGCAGATTTTAAAATAAATGCAGTAATTAGTAAAAAACAGTTCAGGCTAGTTCAAAGTAAGCAACAGAAGCCATTTCCAGTGAAAAAAAAGCAAAGATACTTAAATCCAGAAGGTAGTTGCTTTTTCGAGTTCCTTGCTGCTAGGACCACTCTGTAAACCCACGTGGAGCTTGTCTGAGCAGTATAGCCAGAAAAAAAATGCCCAGAGGCGGATTTTAAGCAGTGAACTACAAAAGAGCTAGGAATGGTCCCAAACAACCAATTACTACAGCTTCTTGTGCTGAGGTCACTTCCCCCAAGTACAGGTAGGCTGCTCAAGGCTCCCCACTCCCACTGTTGAGCAAAGAAACTTCCTTTTATCCTAGTAAGGTAATGGACAACACAGGAACTACACCACAGCCCAGAATACAGCAATGCCTGTATACTGGTCTAAACTAGTCGAGGAAGACAGGAAAACAAGGATTATTTTTTTGTTTTTTTTGTTTTTTTTGTAGAAACATACACTTTTGAGACTGTCTTGCAAATGTTCAGATTATTTGCACTGACCTTTGTTGAATTGTCTGTTATAGTGGCCTTATCATAGTCATTTATGACAACAGTAGAACTATCCATGCTGCTTGCCTTAGAAACATTCAAAATGTCTTCTATTCTAATCAACAATTTACTTTGTGTTTGGAACACTGTGAGTGCTTTCTGTCATACAAAGCCACTGAAAATCTATAGATCTCAAAATATTTGGTTGATTAACTGTATTTAATGAACCCTATGAAAACTAAACTCATGTTGTTCTCCAACAAACAAAGTGCCATAGATAAACAACTCCTCACAATTGCCATAAAAAACATACTTCACATGCACTGCAAGAGTAAAGATTGTAACCTACCATTACTGACCCTGCTCTGTGCCCCTCCTCTTCTCTGCTCACCAGACTCACCTCCACACATTCTTCCAAGCTTGAGCAATGTTACAAAAGCTGGCCAAATTTGCTGCAAATCAACCATATTGAGCTAGAACAAGGTGGCCAAATTCGCTTCAAATCAACCATATTGAGCTACAACAAGGTGGCCAAAATCGCTGCAAATCAACCATATTGAGCTACAACAAGGTGGCCATATTCACTGAAAATCAACCATATTGAGTTACAAAAAGGTGGCCAAATTCACTGCAAGTCAACCGTATTGAGCTACAACAAGGTGGCCAAATTCACTGCAAATCAACAAGGTGGCCATATTCGCTGAAAATCAGCCATACCGAGTTACAACAAGGTGGCCAAATTCACTGCAAATCAATCATATCGAGCTCACCACTGCATCGCATCTAAAGAATTAAACTGGATAGAACTCCCATATGCCCTCACACACACACTCAACTTAATATCACTTTCATAATCTATTACTCAGAAAAGTGGCCGATTCAATAAAATATCATCCGTTCTTGATAAAGGCACTGGGAACTAATGTCAGACAGCACAATGCCAGGGCACTTCTATGGGCTACATTTTAAAGGTTTCAGGGCCATTAGCATAGTACACACCTATGAACCTATGAACCTATGAACCAACTGTACTCCAACAAACTGAATACTATGGGCTACTGACAAAACTATGTTCACCATAACCAAATCAAGCAATAAAGCTGGAGAGTCCCTTTATTCCAACTGCATCTCCCAAAAAATTGAATAGCATCCCACATCAAAACAAACAAACAAATAACCTAAGTACATTTAAAACAGAACTGAAAACACACCCCTTGAACATGTGGCTCCACGTGTTACACGTGGATAAGCTTACTTTATCATCTGAATAACCAAATGCCATCTCTAACTAGTTTATAATACTCTCCTAAATGGTACTTTATGTTGTAACTTATAATGCACCCCCTATTAATCTATACCTATATTTCTAGTAACGTTCTTCCTATTTACACCCTTCAGCTACTTCTACAGTCCCTCCAAACTATCATATGTCCTATCACTTAGCCATCGCCCTCTATGTCCTTCTTTTCACCCACCCACTACTATCTTCCCCCCCCTTTTTTTCTCCACCAAAAATGCACTACAGAATACAATCTGGATCCTTCATGGCAGAAATCACTTTTGTTTTACTCATATTAATTGTTTTTAATTACCTTGGCACAATCTGCATTGTATTTAGTACTGAAACCAACCATGTACAAATATGAATCCTTTTATAATGTTTTTCTACTTTCAGTCAAAACTATTTTGAACTGACTTTCTGTACATTTGATACCTATGTCTTTATTTAACATAATAACAAAATATGTCTTTTGTAATTTTGTTTGTGGAGATTTTCTCCCTGGATCTCCACTGAAAAGGGGCTGTTTTGTGGTTCTCAGATTTACATTGCTGGTAAACAAATGCAAATAAATAAATAAGTTGGTGCTCTTTGCATTTGTTTTCACAACTAAGCATGTGATGTTTCATTAGTTTCAGCTTAAGGTCTGTATGAGTCAGAAAAGTACAATGCAAAACTGCTCAAAGCAATAGACCAGTTTTGCACTTGAAAATGAGAGTTTTGCAAAACACAATATCAAGTTTTAAGGGAAATATTTTACCTCGAATAGTTAGCTTTTCTGATCAAAATATGTTTTGTTTTGTTTTTTTTTTTTTAGTTTTTCCTTTACTCTGATTATGCATTTGTATTGCATTGGAAAATGTATCAAGTTTTGTTTGCAAATTAAACTCAACAGAATATAAGTCCTGTTAGCTATCGCATCTTAATGGCTGTGTAGTGAGGGACTATTGTTGGATGCACTAAATTAACTCTTTCAAATACTAGATTTATTGGGAGGCACTGTTACATGTACACTTCAGTCACTACGACTGATGTGATATTAACACCACTTGTAGACAGTGAACACAATTCAAAATACAACACTTCATTTCATTAGAAAATACACAAAGTATGTCACAATTCATACCAATATTAGGGGGATAACACATGTTGAATTAACAGATTACTAAACACTGAAGTAATCAATCAGATGTTCCTAAAATGTCCAGTGTCTCAAAACGTACCTGCACAAAGTGTAGTCAGGATGGCCAGTGTTGTTACCACATGTGTATGAATCACTTCATTGAGTATATGCATTTGAAGGTGTATGACTTCCTGTTTTTGCCAGGAGATCACTATTTATGCTATATTTCTTGCAATCTTTCTTCCTTGCAATTGGATGTTAATTATTCTTTATTTTCTCCTGCTCCTGTTCATCACATTCTATACTTTTAATGCCACAAATATAACGCCTCTTATTCTGTGTAGATAGTGCCTCTCGTACCTCAGTGCACACTCATGTGACTACTTCACAGCATTTACTGTTAGATGAAAATGTTATTGTTTAGAAGTGGAAGAGGTTTTCTATCTGTTGCCAACAGGGGAACATTTCTCCATCAGAAATGGAACATTTTACAGTTTTTATCTAAATAGCTCATTTGCTAAGACTGGGTTTTCCTGTTCACCCCCTAGGACTCTTATCTTTGCCTCATCTTTAGTTTGTCTACCCTGTGAGCCTTCTGTAGCAGCACACCTGTTCACATTGAGAGGACCAAGACTTTGATCCTTGGCACACTGGAACTAGAAATGAGATTGTGGGGGAATATGTAGTAAACCCAAGCTTGCAGTATTACAGACTATCCTCTTTGCTCTAAAGGCCCATTTCAAAGTTAATGATTTTAAGTTATAGGGATGTTATGGTTATTGCATTACATATTTGGGGAGTGGGCAAAGCCCCATGCAAAAAAAAAGTTCTATAAAGGTGAAACAGCAAGTTTTGGAATTTGCTAGTTTTTTCCTTGTATTGCTGTTTATTTTCAAAGTGTTGGGACTTCAGCTGGGACTCATGTTACTGATAGGGAGCCCTTTTTATCTTGGTCTATGGTTAAGCTTCTCTGTTATGGTGTCTTGTACATGAGCTTTCTATGATGCTGTTTCGCAGTTTTGAAAAACTAACCTGGGAACTGGTGAAGCTGTCTTGTGTGGGCTGTATGGCTTGAAATAAAAAGACCCTGTTCCCATGCCATGGTATTTTTTGATCAGACACTTGTTAGCCACAATGAGGAAAGAACTCATTATTGACTAATTATCATGTGTTTAAATCGGATTCACTTCAGGAGCTTGAAATACTGAAATCTCGAATTTCAGTATCTCGAGCCTAAGATGCTGAATCCACACAACAACGAAAACTGAAAACCGCAAAATTCAAAACCTTGAATACCTGAGGTTTTGAATTTCACGGTACTACAACACACGCACACACCATTCTCCACACAAACACACACACTCTTTCTACTACATGAAAGCAGGGGGGTAAGCATCCCTGCACCCCCCCATGTGGGGGGCTGTGCCCCCACATCCCCGTACTTAAATATTCTCACTCTGAGGTCACACTACATACAAACACACACAAAACACCACCACACAAGCTACATTCTCCTCGCACACACACATATCACAGCAACAAAACACACTGACACACGCCACAGCCCCTACCCAAACCCCTTAACACACACACACTTACCTGAATACATGATCACAGTGGAAGTTTAGAAGCGTGAAATTCAAGACCTCTGGTATTCGAGGTTTTGAATTTCATGCTTCTAAACTTTCACTATTATGTGGATTCAGCTTCTTAGGCTTGAGATACTGAAATTCAACATTTCAGTATTTTGAGCTTCTGAAGGGAACCCATGTAAATCACAGTTGCTACCTCAACATGCAGTTCATTGCTGATTTACATTTCATGCTAGTTAACTCCAGCTCATATGGGCATTGACAGCCTTCCCTTAGTCACTGTCCCATACACACAAGTACACATTCAAACAGAAACACATACACACCGCAGTCCATGTACCCATCATTGACTTCTCTGCCCTCCCCCTATCTAGTGGCTCCCCCAATCACCTAATTCTCATACTAGTTGAAGTGTCGTTAAGGCATGTGGGTTTAGAGTACTCCCTGGTGGTTTGTGTTTTCCCCTACCCGAACCCCAATCCTCAATAGTGCAAGTGCCATTATAGCAGAATTGCAGTTTCCCTATTGTCTAGAGATTTCCCACACCCTGATCCTCATAATAATGTAAATGACATCATGATGCAGTTGTAATTTCATCGGTGGCCAGTGTTTCCCTCAACCCTGATCCTCATAATAGTGTAAGTGCCATTACTGCACAACATTAGTTTCCCTGGTGACTGTTGTTTTCCCCATCTCTATCTATCCCAGTAATCATGTAATCACCATTAAGGCACAATTGTAGTTTCCCTAGTGATTAGTGTTTCTCCCCACCCATGATCCCCATACTGCTGTTGGCACTGTTGTTGCACTCAAGTGTAGTGTGATTCATGGTGCCTAGTGTTTCCACTCACCCACTGATCACTATTCTGCTGTCAGTGCTGTTATGGCACTGGAGTGTAGAGTGATTCATGGTGTCTAGTGTTTCTACCCTGATCACTGTATTGCTGTCAGTGCTGTTATGACATGGAGTGTAGAGAGATTCATGGTGGCTAGTGGTTCTCCCACTCCTTGATCCCACTGCTGCATGTGTGTTTGGTAGAATCACTCGAAGTGTAGATGCTTTCCTGGAGGTAGTTCCAGGGGACAGAGCACATGGCTAATTAGCATATGTGTCTCCCGCAGACTGCTTCATTAGCATTCAGCACTGATGCAGAGCCAGCCCTATGTGGTGCCTCATGTCTTGATGCTAGAGCACTGTGCAGCACCAGGTTAGAGCCATGCTGAATACAAACATGTGACCCTGACATGTGCAAAATGATGTACGCATTACTGTACTTTTATAAAGGACCACCTAAGTCTGTTTTTCAGTTGACAATCTTATTCCCTTGAAGTCTCATATCTTAAAGACAATTTTCCTACTGTAGTTACCACTGACAGAACAGTTTCCATAGTTTTGCTGTGCTCCTGTGCTCTTACTTCCATGTAAAAGACTCAATGACCTTGTCTACTAACCTGTCCTTTATGCTGAAAGTGATGTCCCATACTTCACCATGTTTTATCCTTAACTCATACTTAGAACCATAGGCAGAAGACTGCATTTTATGGACCACAGAAGCCACAGATGTTTTGGGCTTACATTTCAATGACAAATGACATTAGAAAGTCTATCTAGCATTTTATTTGCCTCTAACAAGTTAGAGGCTCCAGTGAGCAAACAGGCAAGTTTGAACTGATTTGCCATATGTTATGACTTTTGGATAGCCATTCTAAAGATGGTCCTTTTAATGGCAATCCTTCAGAAAATGATGTCTAGAATCTCCTGCAGTGTCTTCCATGTATAAATTAGAATTATCCTCAAATGTAAAAAAATGACAAGGCAGAAATTATGGAATTCTGCGTGATAGCTCTAAGAGAAACTCATAATGACAGCATATGTTAGAACACCATTTTTGCCTTTTCACTATTAACTCTTTCATAGGTTCATAGGTTGGTACTAGGCTATTGGCCCTAGGGCCTATACAAGCCTAGCCATAACAATTCCCTGGATATTTATTCCCACAATATTTACTTTCTTCATCCTTCCTTCTAATAATGTAATAATGTAAGTGCTGTTATGCTTAGGTAATGTTTTTTTGTCTTGGTACCTATTGTATAGGACTGCTGACATTTACTCCAAAGGGGCTCTGAAGGTCTGTACTCTCCTAATGATTGTATCCATAACTTTTTGACAAAATCAAGGTATAGTCTCATATTTCAAACAAATGTTTATATCTCTGGAGCCATAAGGGTTATTAAAGAATTGTAAATGATAAACTGCTCAACACAATCAAATCTTTACAATGTTAGTGCTTAGATTTTTAATTGGGTTTTATAAGTCATAATACACAGCAAATATTAATTTTATAATTATTAGTAGACAGTTTACATTATTTCAGTAACCACTCAGGCTGTGCATGTACTGTCAGCAGCATTTTGACCATCTATCTGTGAGCTTTTATATGCAGCTAAGCAGTTATGTCTGTGGTCATTGAGATATTTAGAAACATATAAAATTGCAATATAAATAAATAGTATATGAACAACAATTAATATCTCTTAAGTAGCACAATTCAGAGGTCAGATATCAGTGCAGTTGTAATGCCCATCATATAAACTTTTCATAGCTTGTATGTAATGCAGTTTTAAAATTATTAATGCAAAAATGAACTGGATATATCTGACTACTAGAGGCATCAGTAGGATGCAGCTGCAGAAGCACCTGGAGGCATCACTAGGCTGTAATGAGTTAAACTGCTGCTTGTGCATTTCTCTATTTTGGGATTTGAAATTCAGTTTGTCATGAAGTATGTAAGTAAAGTAATATATTATTCATCCTATGGTGAAAGTTATGAAGGATTTCCAAACCCAGTGGTGTAAAACTTGGCTCTAGATGATTGTCACTGTTGAAGTGACAACCTGACCACATGTGCAAAGATGGGGAAAAAGGGGTTACGGATGGATGGATGGATTTTAACTCAGACTCTCAGTCATAATTTGCCTCCTTACCTTTATAGGGATATCATCTGTTGAAGAAATACACTATACCACAATCTATAAAGTTATATTTTCGTCATTTGAGTATTTGGGGTATAAAGCATTTTTATTTATTATTTGCTTGTTTCGTTGTATTAAAATGCGTACTACCTTTTTATTTTACGGAACAACAACAAAAAGTTTCATTGAAAAGAGGGTCAAGTAATAAATATGATAAATTATAAATTAATACTAAAATAAGTAAAATATATTAAACATTAAAGATAGCTCCATCAATTAAATTTAAACACTCCTAAAAAGATATGCTTCACAGATCTCCTGAAGGGATCAGGAAAGGTGGTTGTTTCCAGATGATCAGTGCAAGATAATCAAAAGATCTTCTGCTAGCAATTTCCACATAGTTCTGCAGAGCAACCAGCTTCTCCTCATTTGACGACCCAAAGAACTTTTTTTTTAGACTTGGATACTAAGTGCTCATTTAGTTATGTGGTATTGAGGTGTGAAGGACCCATAAGGGAAGAATAAGGCTATTAAATACTGACCTGGAAGAGATTGTCTCCCAGTGCAAATCATACCGCAGCAGAGTTGCATGACATTATCAGGATGTCCCAACCTGTAACTGCACTGTGGAATCGCACACGCTTTGCGGTTGATTCTACAGCAGCAGAGTTATATCACATGGTCAAGATGCCTCACACTGTTACTGCACTATGTTAGTGTGTGTCATTTGCAGTCTGTCCTAAAGCAACAAAGTTATAGCATATGACTCGGATGCCTCAGCCTGTAAACTCACAGTGGAAGTTTGTGCTCTTTGCAGCCAGATTCCCATCTGATACCTCAAAGTAGAAGACACTGAAGTATTTTAAATGATAAGGCATTAGCGCATGGGTCACTGCTTCAGGGAATAATGGTAGAATGAGATTTGAGATCCAGGGAGTATATGATAACAGCTGAACCCTAGCCTTTCAATGCAAGTCTGTCATCAAAACTCAGTTCCAGATATCAGGCCTGAGATACAAATTCCAAAACACTTGCACAACAAGCTAGGATAGGAAAGGAAAGGAAGGGAAATGAAAGGAAGGGAAGGGAAAGGAAGGGAAAGGAAGGGAGGAAGATATGATGGACAGGAAATGGCTTGCTCCAGCATTACCTCACTTTAATCAAACATTCACTGAACTATTGTCTCCTGGCAGTCCTCTATGGCAGTAAATCTGTCACAGACCTTACATGAAGTATCCAAGTAGGAATATATACACCATGAACAGCAACCTACCCATTAAACCCTGAGACCTCCTACTTTGAGTGTCCTGGAAGGTAACAGGCAAGCCATTCAAAGACAGTGAATGAGAGACCACACTGTAATGTAAGGCACTTGATTAACATGCCATGGTCAATGGTATCAAAACCAGTCAAGGTCTCAATTATGACCAAGACCAACTATAAACTGTATGCATGAAAGAATGTGCTATGTGTCTCACACTGCAGATACCATTTGAGTCCCTACCCAATTTAATTTCTAACACAGGATTTATTTGATAATTTATTGTTTTCAACATTTTCCATAATATAGGGCCAGATTCTGAAAGGATCTGGGTGTGAAAAACACATTAATTGAGCATGCTACTCCACAGCCATGTTTGTAAGATAGGGCACTGCCACTCTCTAGTCAGTATATGCCAATGACGACTAGTGGAACCTTATGCTTGATTCCGAAAGGTAAGCTGAGCTAACCGCCCCAAAATAGTTCAGCTTTGTAGATTAAATAATGCATGAAGATTAATCAGTAGTGAAGCCTATTGAAATGAATGGGCTTCTTGGCAAAGTGGAACCTCCACCTGTATGTGGAGCTACACACTATAGGCAGTATCAGGTAGGACGCTAGACGGTTTTCAATATCTAGTTCAACATACAGATGGAACTATACTGAAGGTTTTATGAGTTAGGGGTGGGGCATGCCTGGGGCTGCTCAAGTGTGCTGTTGTGTGTAGTGTAAGCCTTCCCCAAACTACTCTGGAAATATCTCACTTTAATGTTTTCTTAAAATAGATGAATTCTCTGGTGGTCTAGTGGTCCCACATCCCCTTCCTGCTTCCCAGACAAGGTGAATGTACACATGATGACTGATGCAGCACATGCACAGGACAGGCTCATGGATTTGCATGTCTACCTGTTTCTTGGTACTGGTGGAGAAAGTAGGGTAATTTGTTTTCAATGCCCCCTCTTATTGGCCATTCTATATGTTCTTGTTTTCCAAGCCCACCAATCTGATGACATCTTCTTGATTAAGCATCCATCCCCTGTTTGTCATGTTCCTCTACCTTCTTTTGTGTGCAGTCCAAGCATCCATCCCATGGTGTGCTCTATACTTTGATGTTTCTCTTTAGATAATCATCTGATTGTCATTGTTAGTATTGCTAGGAGAAGTAATTCTGCAAGCTTACCTGCTGTAATATCTTGATAAACATGTTGCAATAGCCACTGCTATAACTTCCATTCTTCAAGCCTGCAGTATGGATCAGTAAGGTGATGGACACTCCTGAGGAGCCCAACCATCAGCCCCTTAAAGCCAACAGTCCTGCTGCTTCCCACATTTGCTAGGAGCAGTGCTCAAACCTACTTACTGGTATTATAGCCAGTGTTTATCTCTCAACATCAGTAGAGCTGGCCTCATGCTGCTATTTTATTGTTACATTCAAGCTTTTTTTTAGTTTGTCTTTCCTTAAATTGCATTTGATTTTTTTTTTGCTACGAGTCACTGCATAAACTTGATTATTGCAGCACTGCAATGCTGCCTTGTAATACATTTGTACAATTTATCATCTTCAATTTTAAGTTCCTGGAGAAGCACACATTATTGTCAGCTTACAAGTTTTTATGGGATATATTTATGCTGTACCTATGGAATATGCAACTCGATATCTACACCATATTTCTAGCATAAACCACATCACAATAAGGGCCTAGGGTTTTACATATGTAACATGCTGTCTTTTTAAGGAGGCTTTGTGATATACTTTGCTAAATATTCATGAATATCAGCAAATAACTGAAAATTCCCTAATATGTCTATCAAATTATTTAACATGATTAAAAGTTATTAAAAGTTTCTTGTAAAAATGATTAACTATTTTGTGCATATACACGTACATTTTTTCTTTATTTATTTTAGATCAGTTATGCTGTGACCTACAACCTCCTTAGTGACAAACAACAATTTCCCTCTTTTTTGCGGACAGTACCCAAGGAAGAATTCCAAGCCTTAGCAATGTCAAGACTGTTACTTCACTTTGGCTGGCATTGGGTAGGAATAATTGGTTCTGATAATATTTACTTTCAACAGCCAAATGAGTGGTTGAAGTCTGAGATTTTTAAGACTGGAGGCTGCATAAATATTTTTGAACTTATCCCTGCAAATTCCTATGGAGAAAAAATCAGAAAGGTTGTGGAAATGATAAAGCATTCATCTGCCAAGGTAATTATAATTTATACCCGATTAGTCCATGCTATTGCTTTAATGGAAGAGGTGTCCATGCAAAATATCACTGGAAAGGTCTGGATAGGAGGAACTAGTTGGTTTATGTCGCCAGATGTACCTAAAAATATTATGAGACCATTAAATGGCAGCATAGGATTCATGCTGCAAAAAGGCAAAATACTTGACTTCAAAGAGTTTCTTTACAGTTTTCATCCCTCAACTTCTCCTGATGACATTTTTATAAAACTGTTCTGGGAAACAGCATTTGGTTGTAAGTGGGTCTTTTCAGATAGCCAAATATCGTTAAATGAAACAATGTGGAAAACTATTACACCTTGCACTGGAAATGAAAGGTTACAGGACATTGATTCAACTTTGTATGATGTGAATAATTTCAGATTTACATATGCTGTGTATAATGCAGTTTATGCAGTGGCAAATGCTTTGTATAACATGCTGTCATGCAGAACCATTAGTGGTCCCTTTTATAATGGGAGTTGTGCTGAACGATCTGCTTTCAAACCCTGGCAGGTAAGAATAAATAAATAAATTATAATAACTATGGGTTAATTCTCTGGTGTGGTCACTCTGATATCAGTATAGGCAGTTATTAAGAGCAATTAAATTAAATTATTAAATATTTTATTTTTATTCAATATTCAATTTTCTGTGAGTTTCTTAATAGGACAAGATGAGTGTTACCTATAAACAGTAATAAAACAAAGTCTTCTCTTACTGGTGAATTTCCTACAAATGAAGGAAATCTACCAGGCAATTACACTTGTCAGTAGCTGATATATAAAACGTGGACACAATCTCAAGCCAAATAATGCAATATTGTAACATTTATTGAACACTGATTAGGTCCAGCTTACAGTATATGTTACAGTATAGATAACATGTCACTTCAAAATCAGAAGTTAGTGAGACACCTAGGTACTTGGGTGGAGCGCGCCCTCATATTTCAACAGTGTTTAGGAAACCTTTTTTTTGTTTCACAGCTCATAGGAAAAGGAATTTCTTTCAAATCAAAATAAGTCCTCATCTCCTTATACTCTGCACTGATTAGATCCATCAATGAGTGCAATATCCCCTCTGGGATATACTTTACTAAGCATATCAAGCAATTGGAAAGATCTTTGTGGTTTGTAACAAAAATAGCATGGACTTTAAAGACCCAAACTTTCAAAAATGGCCGGCAGCTTTATCTCTATATTCAGTTTCATACAGACCCCATAGAGGCAATCTTTGATTTGCTTATAGGGGTATAAAGGAATCCAGTAGTCCAAGAACTCCTATACCTCCATAAATCAGTTTAGTCCTGCTACCACTAGAGCTAGAGATCCAAATCTATACCAACAAACAGATAAATAAATCAGACAAGGTGAAGAGATAGATTTGTCATGCAGTTTCTACCACTTCTCTGGATCAAACTTCTCCAAGTTAAGCAGTGTGACATACTGTCGGTGTTTAAAAATGAGCTGGACAGCTGCACAGGTATTCATAAATTCACCCTGGCATAACTGGCCTATTGCTCCTACAGATGAGTACTAACAAGGTGGAATTGGATTTGTGGGTCAGTTGCCTTGTAACACCTTTGGTGCTGTCATAACTGAACCTTTAAAATAAAATGGTTGGAGAAAACCATGTCCCAGAAATGTAAGTACACATGTTTGAAAGACAGTTGGTAATATACATGTTATTTACATATAGGACATGTTACATATGCTGGCCTGGATAATCATTCAAGCTATGGCAGTTATGCTGTTCTATGATGAGAAAGAAAACTTGCCTAAAATCAGCTAGATGTGGGAAGGCAAGTAACATTTTGGTTGAGATAGTTAATTCAGGATGCGTAAGGCACTTGAGTGACAATGAGGCAAAACATAGTTAACCCCCCACCTAATGTGATATTTCTTTGTTTAAAATCAAGACTTGTACTTAGAATATCCCTGGTTAACTTCATTCCTTGTCCTAGAAACCAATACATATCACAGAGTATCCAGACAGTAACCTGATACAATAGCTCAGTGAGCACCAAATAACTATTTTATCTGACCAGTGTTAGAGTATTCTGGGATACAATTAATATTTTACAAGGAATTCCTACCCATTGCTTATGTCACAATCAGTAAGAGAAATCACCCAATCAGAATGTTGTGAGTTGGTCTATTGTAAAAAAAAAAGTCCAAGTTGAGATTAGAAAGCATTAAGGATTTTAATAACATAATTTTCTTAACTGGGCTCCACACTTCATTTATATAATTTTCATGTAACTTCCTTGGACCTGAATGCATACCGTTACATATATGTTTCATGACACAGAATTATAACCTTGGCTATGTGTTGGTCAAAGGCCAAATTACTCTCTACATATGTTCCAAGATCTATAGCTACCAGGTCAACTTTTAGGGTGTCTTATCAGTGGAGTAATTTGCCTGGGTGGACATTTTCCCAAAAGGCATTATAATGCACTTTTTTGCATTGGGTTTTAATCTTGGCTTTGGCACTAGTCATTTGTGTGTGTTAGGCCCTCTTGCAGGATATTAGTGTCATGGGGGAATTTATGAGAGCTCCCAATTTGCAGTAATCTGTGCACTTGTTGAACCAGAGGCCTGTGACATTAATCTTGAGCTCTGAGAAGTAGATGCCAAACAGGAGTGGGTGCAGCATGGAGTCCTGCAGTGCTCTGCTGGTGACCTGTCTCTTGGTGGAGCTTTTCTCACCAGTCATAACTTTTTGGGTCCTATCCATAAACCAGCTGGCAGTCTAGTGAGATATGTAGGGATTTATGCATAGTTCAGTGAGTCTGTCAAAAATACCTGAGTGAGATATTGTATTGAATGCCTTAGCCAGGCTACGTAGGTGGTGTGCACTAATTTCCATTCATCCGTTGCCTTGGTTACCTTCTCAAAGAAGTCTACCAGGTTAAGTAGGTATGACCTTTCTTTGACAAAACCAGACTGGGATGGGTGAAGTGTCTGTAGTTTGCCAATGTCTTTGTCAATCATTTCCATGAGAATTCATTCCATAACTCTGCATATTAGACTAGTTTGACTAATGAGTCTGTAGATTCAGGGGTTGGTTGATCCAGCCTTGTGAAGGGGGATAACTGTTGCCATCTTTCATTCATTTGGTATGTAGCCTGTTTTAATGCTGTAGTAGACTCAAATAGTCTCAATAAGTTCCCACTGAGGCTGTGTTTTTAGCCTTAGTGAGTACTGCTATGACCTGCTCCCTGCTGATAGTGGGGTGGGGGTTATGCTGGTAGGGATTTCACAAGGGGTGGTAGAGGGAATGGGGGAGGTTGAGCTAAATTTGTCAGCCAGCAGATTCACTATGTCACTGTGCTCAGGGCATGGGTGCTGGAACCATAGAGCCAGGGGTAGTGGGAACCCCCCCCCAACTTTTACAGCTACAAGACCTGTGAAGAAAAATGAATGAAGTGGAGTTTTCACTCTAATGTGGATTCACGTGGGGAAGTTAAACTAACTAAACTAGCTGTCCTTGTTCTCTTATTGCTCTGTGTTACAGGAGTTATGCTGCCACTGTTCTGTTGGTGCTGCCAGAGCCATGCTGGTAAGGAGAGTTTTGTTCTTTTATTAGCAGGACTTATGCTGCTCCCACGTGTGTGTGTGAGTGCATGCGTGCGTGCATGTGTGTGTGAGTGCATCTGCATGCGTGTGTGCATGCCTGTATGTAAAATTCCCATTAGATATACCTGGTGGTTAGTGTTCCTCAGGCTCAAACAAGAGCCTGAATTCTCTACCCATACCACCACTTGTGATTTAGGGAGTTGAGTCCATAGCTCTCCACTGTCCAGATTTTCACAGGATATTTGGCTCATACGTTTGGTCTGTTCCACTTAAAATTTGTGTCTTTCTGGCAAATCACTAAATAATGATAGCTCTTTGTCAGTCTTCCTATCCTTCAGGAAACACATGGTAACACAAAACACTTTATTTTAGCAACTTTCTAAGATTATACAAGCAATATTTAAAATGTATCCCTGGTTTTGAGCTTTTGCCCCCCCCAAATAAATTTTGGCTTTTTCCAGATTTCTTGTGCTGTAAAGTTGAGAGATTTCATTGATTGTCAAGTGGGTTTTACAAGGAGCTGAGAGTTTCAGGGAAAGAGAAGTTTAGTGCTGCTTATGCTAACTTGGTTGCCATTGTTAGTAGCACAACAGGTAGTATATTTGCCTTTGATGCAGAAGGCCGTGGGTTCTACTCCCACAGTATGCAGATGGATCACTGATACTGTCCTGTGTTGTACTTTAAAGGGGGTGGATGCTGCAGTCCTATGAATGTCCTCCTTTGGAGGAATTACTTAGTAACTCTGAACCCATTATCAGTTTGCCATCCATTCCCCATTGCAGAATTACTAGCTTATCATTTTTTTAATGTAGCATAGGCAATTTATTCTTCAAGGGCAACAGATTTATTTTTATTTATTTTATTTTACATTTCTTAACCGGGATGGTCCGACTGGATACATGTCCTTTTTCAGCGGAGGCCCGGGGAGAAAAGCTCCAACAGAGTTACATTGATAATTAGGTACAGTAAATGAGCTGAAAGAACTTAACAAAAACATAGGCTATTTACATACAAGTACAAGACTGCCATTACTATTTCTGAGATTACTACAAATGTAACATTAATAACATATTAGCAAGGACGGTAGGCAGTATAATGACAGAGTTAGACAGGATACATATTTCTTTATCACAGTATACAAAGTACTTATCATCTTAGCTAGTTGTTTATGTTTTAGTTAATGGCACAGAGCTAGTCTGGGTTTGAGCAAGGACATAGCCAGTGTGACTTGAAGTGGAGTTTTAGACTATTTTTGAATTGACTTAGAGAAGTTGCAAGCGTGATGTTATTTGGGAGAGAGTTCCATATTTTACCAGTGGTGTTGGCAAATAGCGCGTCACCACCTAGGTTGAGAGATTTAGTTGTTTGGACAAGGAGTCTGTTTGCTGAACGAAGACAGCTTAGATTGGAGTAGGGAGTCATTACATTTTTTAGTGCTGGGGTATTCTCAGGTTGTTTAAGGATTTTGAAGGCCTCTATGAGTTGGGACTGGTAAAGAAGGTGTGGGAATTCTATCCATCCAAGCTTTTTCAGGTTAGTACAGTGGTGTGTTCTGTAGGGTAGGCCTGTAACGAACCTGGCAATG
Organism: Protopterus annectens; assembly: GCF_019279795.1. Classification (NCBI taxonomy): domain Eukaryota; kingdom Metazoa; phylum Chordata; order Ceratodontiformes; family Protopteridae; genus Protopterus; species Protopterus annectens. The sequence goes on from NC_056751.1 coordinate 799,400,281, forward strand.
TGATTATAGCAAGATGAGAGCTTGGCCAGATCAGATTTGTTAAGGTGAGTGAGGACAGGAGAGGCATATAGTAGGGTAGAGAGAAGGTGTGAATGGGCTGTGGCTGCCCTGGCATTCGGGTAAGGAAGGCTTTAATTCTATATAGGGTCCCAAGTTTCTTGTTGACTGACTTAATGGCTTGGTTGATATGTATATCAAATCTGAGTTTATTGTCAATGTTTACTCCTAATAGCTTTGTATAGGTGTCTGGGGAGATGATGGTCCCATTATTGGATTTTCTAGTGAAGTTTTCAGTCGGAGATCTATTGGTTGGGTAGAAGAGAAGTAACTTGGTTTTGTTTGGATTTAAGATCAGGAGATGGTTGGTCCAGTGTCAGTTTCGACTTTGGTGAAGCTATGTTGGGTGGTAGTTAGTAGATTTGCAAGAGAGGCATTGGAACATATTATAGTCGAGTCATCTGCATATTGACTTTATTTATAGATACTTTATTTGTAGATGAAACAGTGAAATATAAAGTTGTTTGCTAGCAGCAACCTCTTCATTAGTTACAGATCCCTTTTATGTGGAATTATTTAGATGACTTACTTCTGCAGACATTTTGCATATTTACTGATACTGGTGGATTGTAATGACAGAAGTTTGAGTGGCCTTTTATGGTTGAAATTTTCTGAAATGGGTAGTTTTGTCATTATTGGTTTATACATTTTCTTTCATTGCTCACTAGAAGACTGTTCCAAACTACAAATTTAAAACACATTCTAACAAGTAGTGCTGTATTATACAAGGAATATAATTTAATACATTCAGGTTAATACAATCAGGAAGGTGAATCAAAGAATGTATACATGTATGCTTGCTCACAGGAAGCAGGAAATCAAAATAGGGGAAGAGACCAGTCACCAATGGTGTCCCCCAGGGTTCAGTGCTGAGCAGGGGCAGCTCCTGCTATAGGACTGCAGGACTGCAGCCCCCCACCTGTAAAAAGAATAAAATAATTGCAAGTCCCCCCACTCTAGAAAATAAAAAAAAAAATGCACGAGTCCCAGAACTCCACACATGCATGCTTAGTTCCTGACTGCTGTGTTAGGCAGTCCAGAACTCCACACACGCATGCATGCTTAGTTCCTGAACTCCAGACTGCTCTGTGAGGCAGTCCAGAGGGGAAGAAAGGGAACTCCGCCCTGCCAGCCCAGAAGTCTGTGCGGTGATGACCACACAGACTGGAAGAATACTGGACTGCATCGCCTGCAGGCTGGAGGCTCCAACCTACTCATGTCTCACAGGGAAACCAAGAACAGCCTGCGTGGGCTGTTATGGAGGGTGATTGGGCTGCCAGGCCAATACAGAGGACTTAGCTGCCATGGAGATCAGATCTGCAGGTAGTGTGTGAACTTAGCTGATGAAATCATATCTGCAGGTAGTATGCTGACTTAGCTGATGGGATTGGATCTGCAGGTAGTGTGTGGACATAGCAGATGGAGGATCATGTGTGTTAGAAAAATATGTATTAGCAATATGCATGCTTAATGCTTAGTGCATTCAAGTTTTAAAAGGGTTAATACATTTATTCTTTTCACACTGCATGAATCTGCACAGCTATTAGAAACTTAACAAGAAGCATTTGATTTCTGCTAATGTCAGCAAATAACAAGAAGTATTTCATTTCTACTAGTGTCATGAGACTTAACAAAGAGATATTGATTTTCTGCTTATGCCATGAGAAAGTACACAGCTGTTAGAAGCTTTGATAAGGAGCACAAAGGCTGCTTGAAAGTATAAACCGTAGTCAACATTACTTGTACCTAAGCTAGAAATGTACCTTGAATCTAGGCAAAATGTAACATATATATTAGAACTGCACAAATGAAAAATTGAAAGTTTGTGGTGGGCTAAAATAAGCCCCAAGGCCAGGTTGTTTTTCTCAAATGTTTTGTAAATCAGCAGTTATTCTCAACTAGTCAGCAATTAGTCTAGTAACATTTTCTGTAGAACAATACAGAAAGCTGTGTCTAACTACGTCAGCAATAGAACTAACATTTCTATGTAACATGGAAAGAACAGTATAAAAATGCCATACTAATTATTAATGTCCAGACAAATAATTCTGCCTGCATGCTTTGTCTCCTTGCTGCAAGTTAATAAAGGGTGCCATACTTGAACCTTACGTGAATTGGTCTTTGAAGTTTTTTCCTTTGACAGATTGGTCATTCGGACCGGAACCCTGTCTTCACCTCGGATCAGATGAGCCAGGTGGTTGAAACCATACGGGGAAGAAACCAAATCGGTTCTTATCTGAAAAGCCCTCCAACTGAATTGTCATACAAAAGAGGCCAACCACTTTCTGATCTGTGACTGAAGGATGGGTCTCCGCGAATCAGGTGATCAATCACGTAGGCTCAGGTAAGGTGAATCTACTTTCTCTGTTTTCTGTTTTAGATCAGGGTCCAGATTTGTATTGTTTTTGCCAAGACTGTATTTTTGCTTACAAGTCAGGGACAGAAAAGATTACTGTCTTGTCATAGATCAGGAGAAACAGAATAAGTAGGCAGTCATTCTGAAGAGGCTATAACAAAATCCGTGGTAACACGTTAAAAATAAGAGAGGTTATGTAACGATCAAAAAGGTAGAACAAAATGGGTAATAATTGCACAAAAAGACCCCAAAATCCGCCGTTAACAGAAGATGCAAAATACATGCAGTCGCAGCTCGCCGACAATATTAAATATTATTCAAAATGGGTTAATAAATATGAATTTGATGGAAAATTAGAAAAATCCTTGCTTATCAAACTTGTCAAACAGCTCAAAACCAATTCCAAAGGTTGGGTAAAAAAGCAACGTAAATTAGGAATTCCTCAGGCACACAGGTGGATTGAGAAAGTAAACCGTAGGGAACAAAAGAACAAAAATTCAAAAACAATGTTTTTAGACAAGGAGGACAATAACTTAGTAATAGCATCAGCACCTCCGCCTCCCTTACCAGAATATGAAGCAAGTGAACAGGTTAGTCCACCCCCATGATATCCTGTGTTCACTGAAGAAAGAGGCATTATGAAAATAAAACTGTATATTAGAGATCCCATCGAGATCAGGTCTCGAACAAGGGCAGGTGACTCAAATGAAGGCATTGAATTATATCAAATGGTTAAGAATTCATGATCTATGAGTGAAGAAGAAATATGTCCACTTATAGAAGTACCCAACCCTCAGGCAGGTCAGGACAATCAGGACCCAAATATTTTTGTGTATAGACCTTGGACTCCGGAAGATATCCGGAAAGCCACTGAGGGAATTCCCCATCCAAAAGTTAGTTTTAGAAAATTCTCAGAAGATTTACAAGGAATGAGGCTGAGTTATAACCTAAATGGAGAAGAGGTAGAAAAAGTAGTTAGACAAATTGTGGGGCCAGATTGGCACATGATTAGTGGCAACTGGAATCCCCATGACGCTGCACAAAGACCCCTCCCACATAGCAGCGCAGAATTAGACAACAGAGTAAAATGTCTTACAGACCGCATATCTGAAAAATGGAAGCCTAGGGCAGACTGGACTTGCATTAATCAATGCATCCAACAAGAAGGTGAAACTATTGACCGGTATTATGCCAGACTATTAGAATGTTTTAATAACCACTGTGGAATGCAGGTTCCTGAAGATCAAACACAAGATTCCCCATATGAACAGCAGTTAAAGAATGCGTTTTTAAAGGGCAGTACTGCACCTATAAGCAGTTTTATTACAAAACACATGGTAGACCATCGTACGAGCAGGTTACAGTCATTACTTCAATATGCTAGGCATGCCGAAAGGCATTTTACTAGCAAAAAGAAAAAGAAAGTGCAAGTCTTCACTGCTGAAGACAGAGCTGAAGTTTATGCATTACAGTCTGGGAAAAAGGGCAAGAAAAATGCACAGGGAAACAAACAATCTGTTTAACGATCAGAGGACTTTGAAGGGGGAAAGAAAAGGGGTGAATGTTTTAAATGCGGTAAAAAGGGACACTTGGCAAAAGATTGCAGGAAAAACAAGAAGGCAACCACGGAAGACAAGGAGGGTGAGGACTGACTATATGGTAGTCAGGAATCACTAGAAGGGGATAGCGAAGAAAGGACAAATGAGAATGTGATAGAGGGAGTAGAGGATGTGACAGAAGAGATAGAAGAAGTGCAAGACGTTAGTGACAGTGAAGAAAATTAAATATTAGACCTAGTTTTATTGAGCTTGGAGCTCTATTTAGCAGACACAAAACCAGAAGTCACACTCTTGGTAGAAGGGAGGGAAGTCAAATTCTTGTATGACTCAGGGGCATCACGAACCCTGATACATCCCTCCAAACTGCCAGAAAACACAGAGTCACCTGATTACATACTGGTAAAAGCAGCTAATGGACAGCTGTATCGGGAGCCCTTCTCCCGTAATATTGCAATAACTGATCCAGTTTCAGGATTGACTCAGAAAAGCAAAATTGTTGTTTCTGCAAAATGCCCAGTAAACCTCTTGGGCAGAGACCTCATGCAACTATTTGGTATAGCAGTAGTTCCAACCATGCAGGGTATGGAAGCACAGCGACAAATTAATACCTTTACAGTGCAATCGGAGGGTGAAATGTTTTATTGGTACAGCCAGGACTTGGTTACGACTGGCCCAGGGACTGTGACCGAAGAATTAATGAATGTAGCCATTAGCAAGTTCCCCTCCCTTGACATTGATAAGCAACACCTGTTTCATTGTACCCTGTATTATTGTAACAGACCAGGACCTGACAAGGAATATGAGCAAGAATTGTTTAAAAATCATGCAAACAGATTGATATTGCGTAACCTATACTGGGACACAGAAGGGAACAGTGTAGCCAGCTGTTCATTGCCCCAGGAGTTCTTCACACTTTATAAATCTAATTGATTACCACATGTTAGCTTAACCAAGAACAAAAATATAGAATGGGCAGACCTAGGAGAAAAAGTCACGAGATGGGAGAAACAGTCAGAATTAGAACTGTCAGAATAGGGAATACAAATACAGAAATTGAATTGGATAACTCAGACCCACCCAGCCGTGCACTTTCAGTCTAGCAAGGACAGCTGATTAGCACTCCTATTAAAGGAGGAAGAGAATGCCTTACAGAATATACCAGAGACTCTCTGGTCAACAGGAAAGTCAGATGTAGGACTTATTCGTACAGCGGGACCAGTAACTATCATGGGAAAGTCAGCATTTAGACCACAGAAAAGACAGTATCCTTTAAGAAAAGATCCAGAGGCAGGAATAAAGCCTATTATAGCAGCCTTACTTAAAGGGAGAATACTGGTAGAATCTCACGATTCACCATGTAATACACCCTTATTTCCAGTTAAGAAAGCAAATGGTGAATGGCGTATGGTCCAAGATTTACAAGCTATAAATGATGCAGTAATACCAAGGGCACCTACGGTGCCAGACCCACACACCCTGTTGAATGATTTAAAATATCAACAGAAGTATTTTTCTGTGGTAGACATCAGCAATGCGTTCTTTTCAATACCGATATACCCTGACAGCCAGTATTGGTTTGCATTCACATTTCAGGGGAAAAGATATACATATACATGACTACCACAGGGGTATTGTGAAAGTCCAACAATATTCTCACAAGAAATGGCAAGCAACTTGGCGGGATTCACCCCACCAAGAGGCAGTCAGATTTTACTTTATGTTGATGACATCTTGCTGGCTGCCCCCACCCAGCAAGATTGTAGAGAAGATACCATAGCACTATTATGATTCTTAGCCACTGAAGGACATAAGGTAAATAAAAATAAACTGCAGCTTTGGAAAAAACAAGTCAAATACCTGGGATATGTAATATCCAAGGGAGGTAAAACATTAGATGAGGACAGAAAAGTAACAATATTGCAAGCTCCAAAACCCACTACCAAGAAGGAAATTATGTCCTTCCTGGGTACAACTAATTTCTGCCGGAGCTGGATTTCAAACTATGCTTTGGAATCTGCACCTCTGACTGACCTATGGCAGCACAGGATTTGTTACAATGGACACCAGAGGCAGAATCTGCTTTCTGCAAACTGAAACAGTTAATAGCGTCCTCATTAGTTCTAGGATTACCAAACTACCATACATGTTTTTTCCAAACTGTAGATTGTAAGCAAGGTTATATGACATCAGTGTTAACACAACAGCATGGGGATAAGCTACGCCCCATTGCTTACTATTCATCACAACTAGACCCAGTGACATGGTCCTCACCCCACTGCGTACAAGCAGTAGTTGCAGCTGCAATGGCAGTACAGGATTCGGCCTCAGTAGTTTTATTCCACCCTCTCACTTTGAGAGTGCCTCATGCAGTCGCAATTATTTTACTGCAAGAGAAGGTGGCATATCTTTCCCCTCCTAGGCATCTTTCCTGTATGACTATATTGTTGAGCCAACCTCACATGACAATTGAACGATGCATGATTTTGAACCCTTCTACCTTGCTCCCAACCCCTGCAGATTGCACACCACACTGCTGCCTGCAGGTAATTGAGCAAAAGACACTACCTAGAAAAGATCTCATGGATGTCCCCTTGGATGATGCCGAGGTGACATACTACGTGGATGGTTCGTGCAAAAGGGGTCCTGCAGGACAGAACCTAGTAGGATATGCAGTAGTTTCTGACACTGAGATTATAGAAGCAAAACCTTTACCACACAACTTATCTGCACAGGCAGCAGAATTGATTGCCTTGACACGAGCATGTACCTTAGCAAAGGGTAAATGTGTAAACACTTTTACTGACAGCCAGTATGCTTTTTCTACTGTACATGTTTTTGTGCAACAGTGGAAAAACCAAGGAATGATAACATCTACTGGCAAACCTATAAATCATGCACAGTTTATTTTAGATCTTTTAGAATCTATTCAGTTACCTCAGAAAGTAGCCATTTGCAAATGCACAGCTCACACCAAGCAACAAGGTAGGATTTCAAAAGTTAATGCGAAAGCTGATACAGCTGCAAAACAAGCAGCTACAGAAGTATTTCTTTCAAATGAGGAACTACAACCTTCTGAGATTTTAGACTTAGAAATGTTAAAAACAATGCAGACACTCACTACACAAGCTGAAAAACAAAGATGAGTAAAACGAGGAGCAATTCTCGAAAAGGGGCTGTACATCTCTAAAGAAGGGAAACCAATACTACCATCTAATTTGTTTAGATATGCAGCTTTGTTGAGCCATGGGCAGTGCCATGTCTCAACAGAGGGGATGGTACAGCTGGTTAACCAGGTGTTCACAACGTACGGATTTACAAACTACTCTAAAAAATTCTGTTTGATGTGTCAAATTTGCAACAGACATCATGCACAAGGGGCGTTAAAGTCCAAGCAAGGGAGTTTCCCTACACCACCATATCCATTTCATACTATCTGCATGGATTTCATAGAATTGAACAAATGTGAAAATAAGAAGTATTGTCTTGTCATTGTAGATATGTTTTCCAGATGGGTGGAAGCCTTTCCAACCAAAATGCAGATGCAGCCATGGTGGCAAAAGTACTTGTCAAAGAAATCATCCCTAGATTCAGCATTCCAGAAAGGATCTACAGTGACAATGGTACACACTTTGTAAACCAAACCATACAGCAGTTAAGTAAGCATTTTGGTATTTCATTAAAAAATCATTGAGCATACCATCCACAATCTGCAGGGCTAGTTGAGAGGCATAATGGTATATTAAAGAATAAATTAAGAAAGTTAATAGCTGAGACAGGGAAGAATTGGTTGTATTGTTTGTCCCTGGCACTGTTGAGCATGAGAACTCTTCCTACTGCAAAAGGATTGACTCCTTTTGAGAAACTATTTGGAAGGGCTTATTATACACCCCAGTGGAAACTTCTCATGTCCGCAGACCAGGAAGCTGATTATACACTAGCTGAATATATGAGAAAAGTCATGAATTCTAAACATCTGTTGCAGTCAAATTCTGTTTCAGATAAAGAACAAACCGAAACATAGGAAGTGGCAGTGATCCTCGGGGAGTGGGTGTGGGTGAAGAATATAAAGAAGAAAAATTGGTCACCACCAAGGTGGGAAGGTCCATACCAGGTGCTTCTTTCGACATCCACTGCAGTCAAGATAGCAGAGTGAGCCTTGTGGATTCACCTGACGCACTGCAAACTAGTTAAGAACTTTGAACTGGACAAAAATCTTACCTCTCCATCGGGGCCCTCAGCACAAAGTCTGGCTACAAAGGGGGATCAAATCAATAGGACTGATCCGTCTCAACTCCAGTGACGAAACCATCGGTGCTGAAGGTCCTATTAGGGCAGAGAGTAAGAACGCATGTCTGAAATAAAGATGACAGGATCCCATAAGATCCAGATGTACCTATTCGGAAGAGTCGGAGAAAACAGGAATGCAGAACAACAGTTTCCTCAGAAGTATTGCATAATCATCCTGTTGACTGTGCTAGTGACAATAATCTTTTTGTTGTGGCTATTCCTTTTCCCAGCCACACAAACTGAACTGAATAAACGTGGAGAGTTGCACGTAGAGTGGCACCCAAACTTCAACACTTACCAGACAATCAAATATGTGTATGCTGAGACCTTTAATGTTTCGAATTGCTGGATTTGCACAGCTTTGCCAACAGCATATGGGGGGGGGGTTATTGTTAACTTCAGTCCCCCTAGGAGCCAACAAGACCTGGGAAAACTTAGTCTATGATACATCAGATGTCACATCACAAGACAAAGTAGCATTGCACTTGTCTGTTCGACAAAAATGATGCAGTTCAGGTGGGTTGGAGCAATTGCAATGCGAATGTTCCCTATAGATGCTACAATAAAACTGACAACACAGGTTCCTATTGCAACACAAGCTATGATTCATTTTTTGAACTGATGTATAGGACAACTGATGAAGTAAAACATAATGCTGACCTCTATAAACAACTGATTATAGTTGACAAAAAAATGTTCCATCCAGAGCCAGGACATAGTAAAGTTACTATCAAAGTAGAAGATTGCTACTTTGTATGTGGTAGAAAAGCATATAAGTGGTTACCTGAGAATTGGTCCGGCAGTTGTTATTTGGGGTACCTGGTTCCGGCCATACGACACACAGCAGTTTTACCTCAGGGGAAAATTCAGAATGTTTGATGAGAAATCAAGAAACCTGTCAACCCAGTGGGGCAAATCAATGCGGGCTGGAAAAACCATCATGCTGTGAGCCTAGGGGAAAATGGACTGTCGCATATGGACTTGGGTGATACCATCATCTCATGGGCAGGTGTATTCCCAGCATATGGAGCAACTAAATCAATCTGGGAACTGAGAAAACTGTCTAAACTTCTCGAAATAATGAGCAATGCAACCTTTTCTACTCTAGAATTGGTGACTAATGAACTGACTGCCATGAGAACTGTAGTGCTTCAAAACCACATGGCTCTTGACTTCACCCTAGCAGTGAGAGGAGGTACTTGTGCTTTAATCCAGGAGGAGTGCTGTTCATATATTCCTGACCACAAACACGAGATAGACAATCACCTTGAGGTAATTCAGCAGGTGTCGGCTATGACCAAGCCAGGACCAAATCCATTGACGAACTTTTTCCAGAGATTGTTTGGGGGGTGGGGCAGTAACCTAATGAATATTCTGATTGCCATCTGTGTAGGAATGATCCTTCTGGTGGTATGTGTGTGCTGCTGCATCTCCTGCATGAAAAGACTGATTAAAGACTTTATAGACATGTCAGTTTCAGAAACCTTATACCAAGGTGCTGAACTTGAAGAATTGTTGAAAAATTGAAAATGCTTTCATAAGTTTAAACTGAATGACTCTCTTAACTGCAAATCCTAAGTAGGAAGAGGTTAGGGGAAGAAAACAACTGTTTATGCTTATTTTGAAAGTAGAATAAAAGTATTAAAAGGGGGGAAATGTTAGAAAAATATGTATTAATAATATGCATGCTTAATGCTTAGTGCATTCAAGGTTTAAAAGGGTTAATACATTTATTCTGTTCACACTGCATGAATCTGCACAGCTATTAGAAACTTAACAAGAAGCATTTGATTTCTGCTAATGTCAGCAAATAACAAGAAGCATTTCATTTCTACTAGTGTCATGAGACATAACAAAGAGTTATTGATTTTCTGCTTATGCCATGAGAAAGTACACAGCTGTTAGAAGCTTTGATAAGGAGCACAAAGGCTGCTTGAAAGTATAAACTGTAGTCAGCATTACTTTTACCTAAGCTAGAAATGTACCTTGAATCTAGGCAAAATGTAACATATATATTAGAGCTGCACAATTGAAGAATTGAAAGTTTGTGGTGGACTAAAATAAGCCCCAAGGCCAGGTTGTTTTTCTCAAATGTTTTGTAAATCAGCAGTTATTCTCAACTAGTCAGCAATTGGTCTAGTAACATTTTCTGTAGAACAATACAGAAAGCTGTGTCTAACTACGTCAGCAATAGAAGTAACATTTCTGTGTAACATGGAAAGAACTGTATAAAAATGCCATACTAATTATTAATGTCCAGACAAATCATTCTGCCTGCATGCTTTGTCTCCTTGCTGCAAGTTAGTAAAGGGTGCCATACTTGAACCTTACGTGAATTGGTCTTTGAAGTTTTTTCCTTTGACAATGTGTGTACATAGCTGATGGGATCGGATCTGCAGGTAGTGTGTGGATGTAGCAGCAGATATGTGTGTGTGTGTGTGTGTGTGTGTGTGTGTGTGTGTGTGTGTGTGTGTGTGTGTGTGTGTGTGTGTGTGTGTGTGTGTGTGTGTGTGTGTGTGTGTGTGTGTGTGTGTGTGTGTGTGTGTGTGTGTGTGTGTGTATGTACAATGCCCCAGTTGCTACATGATGGTGGGTAGAGAATAAGGCTTGAAGCCTGTACTTTGGGTACAAGTGGCAAGAGCCTGAATTCCCTACCCACCACCATTTGTAAAACATTTGCAGATTTTTGCCTCATATTTGTTCTGTTCTGTTCCTCATAAAATCTGTGGTTTCTTTATTTTTGTTACTTACCACAGCCAGTGGTGCAGTGGTAGCATTGTTGCCTGACAGCTACAGGGTATCTGTTTTGATTCTTGGCTGGGGTGCCTTCTGTGTGGAGTCTGCATGTCCTCACTGTGTTTGTGTGGGTTTACTCTGGTGTCCTCAATGGATATTTGTTCCTATTTTTTGGACTGTATTCCCCCATTATTGGCTTTCTCCAGGTTTGTTGTGCCAAGGTTGAGAGCTATGGTGATAACTGAACTCACTGAATATGTTTGGGGGCTGTATTCCCCCATTATTGGCTTTGTTTAGGTGTTTTGTGCTGTTTTGTGCTAAGATGTTGACAGCTATGGTGAGAACAGAATTCACTAAATGGTAGCCATTTAAGTTTCAGTCTTCCTTTCTTTCATAAAGCAGATGATTTGGCATAGGGGTATATTTCTGCTCATTGACTGTTTGCACTGGGGTCCTGGGTTTCAATACTTGGCAGTAGAAATGTATAATGGCGCTGTCAACATTGCATTTTATTCTAACAACTTTCCAACATTATACAAGCTTAATGTTTAAAATGTGTCCCTGTTTTTAGTCTTTTTTGCCCCCTCCCACAAATTTTGGATTTTCTAGATTTCTTGTGCTGCAAAAGTTCAGAGATGCAGCTGAGAGTGTGTCAAGTAAATTTTACAAGAAGCTGAGAGCTGCACGGGGAACAAAAGTTTAATGCTGCTTATGCGAGGAGTCTGCTTGTGTTGTTAATAGCTACAATAGATGAGTGTACTTGCTTTTGATGCAGAAGACTGGGAGTTCTACTCCCAGCAATAGGTTGATGCATTGCTGATACTGTGTGCTGTGTATTGTAAAAGGGGTGGATGCTGCAGTCCTTTTTGGTGAAGATACCTAGTAACTATGAACCTGTTATCAGTTTGCCATCCATTCCCTATTGCAATATTACTAGCTTATCATTTTTTTAATGCAACTTAGGAAATTTATTCCTCAAGGGCAACAGGCACTTTATTTGTAGATGAAACAATGAAATATAAAGTTGTTTGCTAGCAGCAACCTCTTAATTAGTTACAGGTTTCTTTAATGTGGAATTATTTAGATGACTTTTAATTCAGAGATTGTGCATATTTACTGATATTGGTGGACTGTAGAAGTTTGAATAGACTTTTATGATAGAAATGTTCTGAATTGGAGTTTTGTCTTTATTGGTGCATGCATTTTGTTTCATTGTTTACTGGAAAAATGTTCAAAACAAATTTAAAATGCCCTCTAACAACTGTACTACATTGTACAAGGAATATAATTTAATACAATCAGGAAGGTGTATCAAAGACCACATGTATGTTTCATGTGCAAGGGGCCTATGATTTGAAAACAGCCCAAAGTTAATCTTTATCTGTCACTGGCAAAATGCATTTTCTTTGAATGTGGGTTTCAATGCTGTTTCAATGAATGTGAGTTTCAAGGGACAGAGAAGTTTTAATGCTGTCTGTTTTCATTGTGAGATTGCATTGCTTTTTATTGTAGCAAAGATGTCTTAGTGTTTGTGCTGTAAAATGCAAAATAAAACTTTCAAATGAAGTTCAAATCATCGCATTAGAAGTAAAGCAGTATGCACATTAGTGTTTATGGTAAATGGGTGAAATAGCCAAGTAATGGTTCACTGGAATGGCTGCAGGGGAGGCTCCATTCGAGCCATGAGTTTTAGCCAGTGATGGGAAGGGCGGCCTCAGACAGCCCGGCTGAACTATACCTCTCAACTGTCAGATTTTCACAGAATGAATGAATTTTTGCTTCTTATTTTTGTTTGTTCCTCATAAATGTGGTTTTCTGGCAAAATAATTTACTTCAAATTAAGTCAATAAATGATGACAGACACTGAGTTTCAGACTTCATAACCTTCAGAAAAATGCATGCTGAAGCAAGACCTGTTTATTCCTATCAAGTGTTTTTTTTTAACTACTTTTTTCAGCAATAGAAGTAAAAAAAATTTTTCTGTGTAAAAAAAATTTTTGGAAAAAGAACTGTTATAAAATGCCAAAAACCTTAATTAAATTAATTTTTTTTCCAAGAAAAAATTTTTCTTTTTTTTCCCCCCCCCCTCTATTTTGTTTTTTTTTTTTTTGCCTGCATGCTTTGTCTCCTTGCTGCAAGTTAGTAAAGGGTGCCATACTTGAACCTTACATGAATTGGTCTTTGAAGTTTTTCCTTTGACAATGTGTGTACATAGCTGATGGGATCGGATCTGCAGGTAGTGTGTGGATGTAGCAGCAGATATGTGTGTGTGTGTGTGTGTGTGTGTGTGTGTGTGTGTGTGTGTGTGTGTGTGTGTGTGTGTGTGTGTGTGTGTGTGTGTGTGTGTGTGTGTTTGTGTGTGTGTGTATGTACAATGCCCCAGTTGCTTCATGATGGTGGGTAGAGAATAAGGCTTGAAGCCTGTACTTTGGGTACAAGTGGCAAGAGCCTGAATTCCCCTACCCACCACCATTGTAAAACATTTGCAGATTTTGCCTCATATTTGTTCTGTTCTGTTCCTCATAAAATCTGTGGTTTCTTTATTTTTGTTACTTACCACAGCCAGTGGTGCAGTGGTAGCATTGTTGCCTGACAGCTACAGGGTATCTGTTTTGATTCTTGGCTGGGGTGCCTTCTGTGTGGAGTCTGCATGTCCTCACTGTGTTTGTGTGGGTTTACTCTGGTGTCCTCAATGGATATTTGTTCCTATTTTTTGGACTGTATTCCCCCCATTATTGGCTTCGTCCAGGTTTGTTGTGCCAAGGTTGAGAGCTATGGTGATAACTGAACTCACTGAATATGTTTGGGGGCTGTATTCCCCCATTATTGGCTTTGTTTAGGTGTTTTGTGCTGTTTTGTGCTAAGATGTTGACAGCTATGGTGAGAACAGAATTCACTAAATGGTAGCCATTTAAGTTTCAGTCTTCCTTTCTTTCATAAAGCAGATGATTTGGCATAGGGGTATATAGGTTCATAGGTTCATAGGTTCATAGGTTCATACTAGGCTATCTGCCCAAGGGCATTTATAAGCCTAGCCCATAGTTATGTGGCTTTCGCCACCCCTTTAGTTTGAATAAAAACTATGCCTATCATTTTGCTGTGCCTCTGTCAAGCAGTCACACTGAAGTAATCCCTGGGGTATATCTGCAATCTCCCATCCATTGGTCAAGATTCCTCTTGAACAAGGCCAGAGAGGTGCTCTGCCTCACATGTACCGGGATTTTGTTCCACAGCTTAGGGAGTCTCTGGGTGATGAATCTGTCCCTCCAGCACGTTCTATTTATAACCGTGTCAAGGTTTAAGTCTCCGCCCTTGTGGTTCTGAGGGATCTAGATTTTTTGAGGTGAAGCATATTCATCAAATCTGGGTTTGACATGGCCTTATATGTCAGGCACAGGTCACCTCTGAGCAAGCGATATGAGACTGAATAGAGCTGGAGTTCTTTCAGTCGGGCAGCATAAGACATATTTTTGAGACCCTTTATCCTTTTGGTGAGGAACTTTTGGGGCCTTTCAAGCTGCAGCAGGTGTCTGGTCAGATACATTCCGAACGGGGCATTGCACTCAATCATAGGTCTAATGAGTGATGAGTACAGGAGGACGATGACCTCCCTTGATCTAGATGTGAATCCCTTCATGATCAGGTGGGCGATATAGAAGGTTTTCCTAACTACTTTAGCAACATGAGTGTCAAACGAAAGGCTACTGTCAACCTGGGTCCCCAGATCCTTGATGACTTTTTCTGTGCTCAGTGGATTGCCACCTATATGGTAGCTAGGGGTAACCTTGTTTTTCCCGAAGGGTATGACTATGCATTTTTTGGCGTTTAACTTCAGGCCATGGCTCTGGCACCAGTTATCCGTTTCTGTGAGGCCCTTCTGGAGGATATCTGTGTCAGATGTGTTGACTATGGCGCCCAGTTTGCAGTCATCTGCAAACTTTGTCAGCCATAACCCTCCTGTGTTTGCTTGTACTTCAGAAAAGTAGATGCCGAACAAGAGTGGACCCAGGACTGAGCCCTGTGGGACACCACTTGTGACAGGCTTTGAGTCTGACATGACTCCAGCAACTCTGACCCTGTGGGTTCTGTCACTTAGCCAGTTTGCAACCCATCTTGTGATGTATGGGTTTACATTCAAGCTGATGAGTTTTTCGATGATACCTGAGTGGGGTATTGTGTCGAAGGCCTTTGCCAGGTCGAGGTAGGCTGTATGGGCTGCCTTTCCCTCATCAATGGCCTTGGTGACTGTCTTGAAAAGTCAACCAAGTTTAAGAGGCAGGATCTGCCTTTGACAAAGCCAAACTGGGTTGGATCCAAAGTCTGCAAGTTCCCTATGTCTTTATTTATGAGTTCCATTATGATCCTCTCCATGGCTTTGCAGATAAGGCTTGTCAAGCTAATGGGGTGGTAATTTCAGGGTCTGTGGAGGCACCGCCCTTATGAAGTGGGACCACAGTTGCCGTGCGCCACTCCTTGGGTACGTATCCTGAGGTGAGGCTAAGATTAAACAGCTGTCCTAACTGTGGGTTTAATTCCTCATTGAGTTCGTGAAGCACACAGCCGGGGACACCATCCGGTCCCATGGATGCTGTGTTTTTGCCTTAGTGAGGGCAGTTCTCACCTGGGCTGGAGATGTTTGGGGGGCTACAATCTTCTGGAATAGATATCTCTCCTTTTGGGGGGGAGAAGTTTGCACTGAACCTGTCAGCCAGTATGTTGGCAATGTGTGTAGGTTCAGTAATTTTCACATCATTTTGAACTAATTCTGAGCATATCTGGGAGTTTCCTCCTAGGTTTCTAACATAGCTAAAGAAGGCCTTATGATTCTCTTTAGAGTCCTTGGTGATTTTTCTCTCAAAATTTGCCTTGGATGATTTTATGAGAGCTCTTAGTTTTTTACTTATAATGATCAAAGGTGTCTTACCTTTCAAGGATTTTGCTCTATCTTGTGGTAGCTTCCTCCTTTTGTTGTAGAGCTTGTTTATGGCTGGGGTCCACCAGACTGGACGCTTGCCTTTGGTACAGAGAGTCTTAGTTTTGTTTGGGATTGCCTGATCCATGCAGTCCTGTAGGTGCTGGTAGAAGGCATTTGTAAGTGATTCAGCGGTTTGAGTAATGTTTACCACTGGCTCAGGGGCCTTAAAGGAGACCACACTAGTTTTTAGAAGTGTGAAATCGGCTTTTGAGAAGTTTTTCACTGTGGTCTTTTTGTTTCAGGTGGGGCGGGATGAGGACCTCCAGCGAGATTAGTTTATGAACTGATCTCACCAGTGAGGGTATACTTCGGTGTTGAACATTTTGATCCCATGTTCGTGTTGATGAGATCAAGTATGTTTTCTCCTCTTGTGGGGATGGTGACTAGTTGTTCCATGGCATTTGAGTTTATGAACTCCAGGAATCTTTGGGTTAGAGTGTTCGGGCTTGAGTAGTGTTCCCAGTCTATATTAGGGTAGTTGAAGTCACCTAGTATGATGGTGTTTGAGATACATTTATCCCTCCAATGTTTTCAGGAAGGCCATGTGAGGTTCCTGAGTTTGAGAGGGTGGCCTGTAACATGCTACAAATTGCAGAGCAGTCTTGCCTATGGTTAATTGCACCTGGATGGTCTCCGATGCATCGTGCGTTGCCACCAACCTTGAGGTGTGGGTGTCCTTTATGAATATGGACACCTCCTTTCTTGGTGTTGTCCGGATTTTGGGGCCGGAACGCATGATATGAGGTGAAACCTGTTAGTGCTGGGGTGCTCTCAGGAGCCTTGAACCAGGTTTCTGTCACAGCACAGACATCGATGTTCTCCATATTGAGAAGGGCCTCGAGTGCATCTTGAGATTGAGACTTCTGGCATTGAGCAGCATTACCCTTAGTTTTTTTCCTTTTTGGTGTTCTAGGGTGGTAGGTTTAGAATTTGAGCCTTGCCTAAAAAAGGCTGACTGTTTTGCACAGGGTCCTGGGTTCAATACTTGGCAGTGAAATGTATGGTGGTAACATTGCATTTTATTCTAACAACTTTCCAACATTATACAAGCAATGTTTAAAATGTGTCCCTGTTTTTTAGTCTTTTGCCCCCCCCCCCACAAATTTTGGATTTTTCTAGATTTCTTGTGCTGCAAAGTTCAGAGATGCAGCTGAGTGTCAAGTAAATTTTACAAGAAGCTGAGAGCTGCAGGGGAACAAAAGTTTAATGCTGCTTATGCCGAGTCTGCTTGTGTTGTTAATAGCATAATAGATAGTGTACTTGCTTTTGATGCAGAAGACTGTGAGTTCTACTCCCACAATAGGTCGATGCATTGCTGATACTGTACTGTATTGTAAACGGGGTGGATGCTGCAGTCCTTTTTGGTGAAGATACCTAGTAACTATGAACCTTTTATCAGTTTGCCATCCATTCCTTATTGCAATATTACTAGTTTATCATTTTTTTAATGCAACTTAGGAAATTTATTCCTCAAGAGCAACAGGCACTTTATTTGTAGATGAAACAATGAAATATAAAGTTGTTTGCTAGCAGCAACCTCTTAATTAGTTACAGGTTTCTTTAATGTGGAATTATTTAGATGACTTTTAATTCAGAGATTGTGCATATTTACTGATACTGGTGGACTGTAGAAGTTTGAGTAGACTTTTATGATAGAAATGTTCTGAATTGGGGAGTTTTGTCTTTATTGGTGCATGCATTTTGTTTCATTGTTTACTGGAAAAATGTTCAAAACAAATTTAAAATGCCCTCTAACAACTGTACTACATTGTACAAGGAATATAATTTAATACAATCAGGAAGGTGTATCAAAGACCACATGTATGTTTCATGTTTAAGGGGCCTATGATTTGAAAACAGCCCAAAGTTAATCTTTATCTGTCACTGGCAAAATGCATTTTCTTTGAATGTGGGTTTCAATGCTGTTTCAATGAATGTGAGTTTCAAGGGCAGAGAAGTTTTAATGCTGTCTGTTTTCATTGTGAGATTGCATTGCTTTATTTAGCAGATGTCTTAGTGTTTGTGCTGTAAAATGCAAAATAAAACTTTCAAATGAAATTCAAATCATCGTAGAAGTAAAGCAGTATGCACATTAATGTTTATGGTAAATGGGGTGAAATAGCCAAGTAATGGTTCACTGGAATGGCTGCAGGGGGGAGGCTCCATTCAACCATGATTTTGTGATGGGGAAGGGTGGCAAACTCAGACAGCCCCGGCTGAACTATACCTCTCAACTGTCCAGATTTTCACAGAATGAATAGATTTTTGCTTCTTATTTTTTGTTTGTTCCTCATAAAATGTGTGGTTTTCTGGCAAATAATTTATGAATTAAGTCAATAAATGATGACAGACACTGAGTTTCAGACTTCATAACCTTCAGAAAAATGCATGCTGAAGCAAGACCTGTTATTCTATCAAGTGTCTCAGTTTATACAACAATTTATAATACTGTTTATATGTTCCCCTAGTATATTTGGCCTTGTCCAGATTTCCTGCATTGACAGGTTGAGAAGTACATACAAATAAATTGCTTTATAGAATTAGGCATATCCAAACCTCTCAACTGTCCCTGATATTGGCTCAAAATGTTGCACTTCCCCTAATAATCCCATCGCAAAATGGCAATTTTGGAAGAAAACACGGAGGGCTTACAATTAAGAAATAACTGTAATAATCAGAGTTATAGATTACCTTTATTTCAGAAATGCACATAGATTCTTTTATTTTGTCAGCTATTCAAGTTAGCAGTACTAGTATTTAAAAAGTGTCCCTTCTGTGACAGGTTCCCAGCTGTATTGTGTGGCTATTTTATATTTTTGCATCACATTTTTGGTCCATTTTTCATAAAATTGTGTTTTTTTGTTTTGCAAATTAGTAACAAATCATTAAAGACTGAAGTTAGAAAACAATGACAGACATATGAGTTTCAGCTTTCATACCTTTCAGAAAATTCATACTAATGCAAGGCCTACTATTCTATTATCTTAGAGCAATATTTAAAAATTGTCCTTATTTTTGGGCCTTTGTCCCACTTCTATGTATGGCTCTGTCCATATTTCTTGTTCTGAGGTTGAGAGGTATGACAAATGTATCAGGGTCATCACAGTCAGCCAGAGACATTTCAAATTGTGACATACTTGTTGCACCCCACTCCCCCATGTAGTGATTCTGGATGTGTCCAAACAAGGCAAGGAGCAGTTATGCAGTGTAAATGTGCAGAGTATGCCCCCATCCAAGGTAGACACAAGTGCTACTCTTATTCTGTTCTTGATTTTGCAGAATGTTCTGGTTTCTGTCATATTTTTATACTGTTGGTTTATGCTTATTATTACTCAGAAAGTGCCTGTTGCTCTTTGTTTAGTAGCAATGCTTTAATGACCCTCAGGTAAGCTTGTCTGAGGTTGTAAGATGCAAGTAAGCTTTAATAAGCGTACTGTTAAAGAATTGCCAACACTGAAAGCCTCTCTGTTGTTGCCATGCAAAGAATACTTACATAACTAGATAATGTATAAGCCTTGGGTATTGAAATGCATATGACAGTATTTGTAATAAAGGACATGATTACATTATTTTAAGAAGCTCATTACATTTGTTGGAGACATGCAGTCATCTTTGCAGGCTTTACCTGTAAACCAAACAGAATGCCAGTCTATCATGTGTGGTCCATTACCTGTACAGTAATCCTTTAAGCAATGTATCTTGAGCTTGTTTCTTGTTTGCTTTTCATTTTTTTACTTTGATCAGGTTTTCCCCATGAAACAAGTAGATAGTTGTCAGGCAGCAGGTCTTTTTTGGATAAGAAACATTTTTACAAGTGGGGGTATCACAGAGATTGCTACATTCAGCATGTTACTTGGTACTTTAATAAAGCTGAATACAAATTATAATTAGAACTGCAGTGCAAGGAGAAGTGGTTTGAGCTGACTGCTGCTTGTTTTTCTTATACTTGATTTTGACAGGCATTCCAGTAATGTATTTAAAAAGTAATTTATTTTTTCATGCCTCACAACCTTTTTGTTTCCATCTAGATATTAAGTAAGCTGTCATGCAGCCAATGCATTGAATATTTTTTTTCTTCTACACTTAATTTTGTCTTGATTGGACTCTCATAATGATGGTTTGGCACCCAGGGCAGCGTATTTAATTAAAATTACATATTTTGTGGTTTTTGAGCATAGCTCCTCCCCTTTCTAGCTGACCACACCCCTTCCCATTGATCCCACCCATTCACCTGTCTTCTGCAGCTCCCCTTTGATTTGAAGTCACCAGCCACCACTGTTTAATATCAAGGCAAATTAAGCTGATGAAGTCTAACACTTCAGTGAACAGTTAAAGCTTTAGAGTGACATTATTCACCACATTGTGTGATAATTTATGTTAAGTCACATAATTATGCTTTTCTCTTATTAAACACGCATATCATATGAATGATATAAAACAATACTGGTACAGCTTTGGTAAGTCTTGGTCCAACTCATAAATATCATAAATATCAAAAAAAAAAATGGACCAAGAAACATGCAGAAGAAGCTTTATTCACATCACAGCCCCACAATACCAAAAGCACTGTCATGCACATGGTACTTTTTATAGTAGAATTAAACTGCCTACAATTACATGGGGCATTTATTTAATGTGTCATATCACCTACTTTATAAAAAATGAAAGCACATTCAGTGTTTCATTATTTTTGGTTTCAACATGCTAGTTTTAAAATATAAAAAATATTCCGTCCTTGTAGATTAGTAATATTAACCTAATCATCCCCTTGTCAGGTTAAACAAATCTCCCCTATTTCTTTCTTTAACCACGTGCAAAACAGAACATTGAAACCTGTGATTGGAGGATATACACCTCCTCTAACTTAAACCTGAAGACATTTTGAAGATAAAACGTCCATAATTCAAGCAGAAGGTAATATTTTATCCTACCAGGCGGTTTGCCTTTTCTTTAAAGGATCTTAAGACTAGCGTCACTGTACCATAGCTGACCTACCATACTCTAAAACTCCAAGAGAGATATTCAAGACAGATTCATATTCTCAGTAATTTAGAGATGCCAAGTTCTTGCAGACCATCAGTGCTGACATGCATGTTGGCCATCTTGTTTGACTGCAAGATCTGCAACGTTTTTCAGTCTGTTTTATATGACCTGCATTGGTATGTTTCTCTCACATTTCTACAGACTTTATAAATCAATGAGTATGTAGTCCAATACCTCATGCCACCATTATTAGTGTTTTTCTTTTGGTTTAAATTCACCTCTCCTTAACCATTCCTACATCAAATGTTAGCTTACCAGTGTTTGTTCTAGGAGTTCTTCATACTTGACACTATATCTGTGAGCTTTCCAATTTTCTTTCCTTTTCTTCAGTTTATTTTCTTTACATTTTCTTTTGATTTTTGATGAGCACTTACTTTTTGATTTTCATCTACTTCTGGTTTGATTTCCATTCGCACTCCTTTACAAAATGATTCCTCCGAAGGTGTCACCTTAGACTTCTATCTTCTCCATTCTCTTGAAATTTTACTATGCTTGGATCTGATGAGATCAGCTAATAAGTATGCAGCCCTATGATAGCAGAATTGCACATCTGTTCAATTTTTGAGTTGGTCCATACCTCCTTCAGAGTGAGGGAAGTATAATCTTGGTAGAAAACTGTTTTTATATATCATTTGATAAGCATGAATCTTTTTTCTTGCTTTGCAGTCCAGCTGATTCCATGCTATTTAGGACCAGTTTCTCACATGAAAACTGTAAGTTAGAATAGGAAGGGCAAGATTATTTTTAGCTTGGACTTCGTTCATAGATGTCAAGGCAGTTTTCATATCAGCTTTAGTTTTCTGAAATATTGTGTAATAAACTTTATTCTCATTTGTTCATTTTTTTGTTTTGTTGATCTTTCATATATTCCCAAATATTAATACTGTCCCTCCTATTCAAGCTCCTTTATATCACATTCCTCACCCAGCGTAATATTTTCTTGATGTTGCAGCTTTCCTTTTATAAATGACACTTTTATACATTTATCAATATAATCTATGAAAGTTTTAACTATTTGCACTTGTATTTTCAGATTCTTATCATCCACAAAAAGAGACAAAGGTTTCTTTGAACAAAGTCAGTTTCTAGAAGTTAAGCTGTAACCAGCCTAGACTATTAAGTAAATAACATAAAAGGTTAAAGCCAAAACAAACAGGAGTGCTGGCAAAGAGTCACCTTGAAATATCCCCCTTCGAATTTTTATATTTGAGATAATAATTTGTTGTTTCTTATAGTTCATCTGCAAAGAGTTTGCCACTATTTCATAGTATAGTCACTGCAATGCACTTGATCAGTGTAGGGTGCCATCTTATACATCTGCAGCATTCCATAATACATGATCATAGGATACTATTGAATGTTTGTTTTGTAATCTATCCATGCCATACTTAGATTCTTCTCCTTTTTATAGGTCCCTATTTTGAATTTAACAATAAATGATCCCTTTTTCCATATGACTTGCTTTCATTAAATTTTTGTTCTAATGTCATTACTAATTTTTTGTCTAGTTGCTATAAACTTTGCCTGCATCAATTCCAGTATATAATTTATATATTTTCAGAAGGCAGGTTATTGGTCTATAATTCTTAGAATGCCTTGCAGATTAACTGTTAAGGAGGAATATTTTTTTTTCCTTTTGTTAATCAGGTTGGAATTTGTTTGTGATATGTATATAAATTTTACTCTGAGCTAAATCTCTGTGCAAATATATTATTACTTGCAGCCAGAAGTTAGGTACTGCATCTGTACACGGGATTTAAATTTAGGAACTTTTCTTAAATTTGTCTCAATTTCTTTGGCTATTACTTCCTCCAGTTTCTTATCCTCTATATTCGTGGGTCACATACTTCTTTTAACTCTTTTATTCATTTGGCATCTTTCATATGTTCAAAGGGGTCTTTATAAATGCCTCTACAAAATGTACCTATTTCTGGGACCTGAGCACACAATCTTTTTTTTTTACTTTTTGACTTACATTTCCCAATGATGTATAAAATACAGTCTATATATCAGTTTAGTCTTGTGAGGTTTGTGAAAACAGAGTCCACTATGTGAAGGTACTCACCACCAAAGCTTGATGAATTCAGTTCCAGCAATACCATCCTCTTTCTCTTGTTGATTACATCTCTTCATTCAGATCCATTATTCCTACATTGTATATAACTGGATATCATTTTAAATTACTGAATATAATAATTTGTGGGTTTAAGGTGGAAGGCATGGCCGAAGGCAGGAAGAGAGGAGAAAGGCTAGGACTGTGGTAGTGAGGGTGGGAACTTTGAATGTTGGCAGTATGACTGGTATAGGGAGAGAGCTAGTTGATATGATGGACAGAAGGAAGGTGGATATATTGTGTGTGCAAGAGACCAGATGGAAGGGGAGTAAGACTAGGTGTATCGGAGGTGGGTTCAAATTGTTTTATCATGGTGTGGATGGGAGGAGAAATGGCGCAGGAGTTATTCTGAAGGAACAGTATGCAAAGAGTGTTTTGGAGGTGAAAAGAGTGTCGGATAGAGTGATGTTTATGAATATGGAAATTGATGGTGTAATGATGAAAGTTGTTAGTGCATATGCTCCACAAGTTGGGTGTGTAATGGATGAGAAAGAAAAATTTTGGAGTGAATTGGATGAAGTGGTGATGACTGTACCTAAGGGTGAGAGAGTGGTGATTGGAGCAGATTTCAATGGGCATGTTGGTGAAGGGAACAGAGGGGATGAGGAAGTGATGGGTAGGTATGGTGTTAAACAAAGGAATGCAGAAGGTCAGATGGTAGTGGATTTTGCTAAAAGGATGGACATGGCTGTGGTGAATATGTACTTTAACAAGAGGGAGGAGCATAGGGTGACATACAAGAGTGGAGGAAGATGCACACAGGTGGATTATATCTTATGTAGGAGGGCCAGTTTGAAGGAGATTGGAGACTGTAAAGTGGTGACTGAAGAAAGTGTAATTAGGCAGCATAGGATGGTGGTTTTAGGATGACATTGGTGATCAAGAAGAGGAGGAGGAGTGTGATGGCAGCACCAAGGATCAAATGGTGGAAATTGAAAAAGGGTAATTGTGTGATGGAGTTCAGGGATGAGTTAAGACAGGCACTGGGTGGCAGTGAAGAGTTACCAAACAGCTGGGTAACTACAGCAGAGCTAGTAAAGGAGACGGCTAGAAAGGTGCTTGGTATCACATCGGGACAGAGGAAGGATGACAAGGAGACATGGTGGTGGAATGAGGAAGTACAGAAGAGTATACAGGCAAAGAGGTTGGCAAAGAAGAAGTGGGATTGTCAGAGAGATGAAGAAAGTAGACAGGAATATAAGGAGATGAGGTGCATGGCAAAGAGAGAGGTGGCAAAGGCTAAGGATAAGGCATATGAAGAGTTATATGAAAGGTTGGACACTAAGGAGGGAGAAAAGGACCTGTACCGATTGGCTAGACAGAAGGACAGAGCTAGGAAAGATGTGCAGCAGGTAAAGGTGACAAAGGATAATGAGGGAAACATACTCACAAGTGAGGAGAGTGTGTTGAGGAGATGGAAAGAGTACTTTGAGGGGTTGATGAATGAAGAGAATGAGACGGAGAGAAGGTTGGATGATGTAGGGATAGTGAATCATGAAATACAATGGATTAGCAAGGAGGAAGTAAGGATAGCTATGAAGAGAATGAAGAATGGAAAGGCTGTTGGCCCAGATGACATACCTGTGGAAGCATGGAGGTGTTTAGGTGAAATGGCAGTGGCGTTTTTAACCAGATTGTTTAAAGAAATCTTAGAAAGTGAGAGGATGCCTCAGGAATGGAGAAAAAGTG
Organism: Protopterus annectens; assembly: GCF_019279795.1. NCBI lineage: Eukaryota > Metazoa > Chordata > Ceratodontiformes > Protopteridae > Protopterus > Protopterus annectens. Next base: position 799,425,096 of record NC_056751.1, read on the forward strand.
TTTTGGTACCGATTTTTAAGAATAAGGGTGATGTGCAGAACTGTAGTAACTACAGAGGGATTAAATTGATCAGTCACAGCATAAAGTTATGGGAAATAGTAGTGGAAGCTAGGTTAAGAAGGGACGTGATGATTAGTGAACAGCAGTATGGTTTCATGCCGGGAAAAAGCACTGCAGATGCGATGTTTGCTCTGAGAGTGTTGATGGAGAAGTACAGAGAATGTCAGAAGGAGTTGCATTGTGTTTTTGTAGACTTAGAGAAAGCATATGACAGGGTGCCTAGAGAGGATTATGAGGAAGTCAGGAGTGTCAGAGAAGTATGTAAGAGTGGTACAGGATATGTATGAGGGTAGTGTGACAGCGGTGAGGTCTGCGGTGGGAGTGACAGATGCGTTTAAGGTGGAGGTGGGGTTACATCAAGGATCAGCTCTGAGCCCTTTCTTATTTGCAATGGTGATGGACAGGTTGCCAGACAAGATCAGACAGGAGTCCCTATGGACTATGATGTTTGCAGATGACATTGTGATCTGTAGTGAGAGTAGGGAACAGGTGGAGGACACCCTGGAGAGATGGAGATATGCTCTAGAGAGAAGAGGAATGAAGGTCAGCAGGACTAAGACAGAATATATGTGTGTGAATGAGAGGGAGGATAGAGGAATGGTGAGGATGCAAGGAGTAGAGGTGGCGAAGGTGGATGAGTTTAAATACTTGGGGTCAATAGTTCAGAGTAACGGTGAGTATGGAAGAGAGGTGAAGAAGAGAGTACTGGCAGGATGGAGTGGGTGGAGAAGAGTGTCAGGAGTGAGTGTCAGGAGTGATTTGTGACAGATGAATACCTGTAAGAGTGAAAGAGAAGGTCTACAAGAGGGTAGTGAGACCAGCTATGTTATATGGGTTGGAGACAGTGGCATTGACAAAAAGGCAGGAGTTTGAGCTGGATGTGGCAGAGTTAAAGATGTTAAGATTTGCACTGGGTGTGACAAGGGTGGACAGGATGAGGAATAAGTATATTAGAGGGTCAGCCCAGGTTGGAAGGTTTGGAGACAAAGCCAGAGAGGCAAGATTACGTTGGTTTGGACATGTGCTGAGGAGGGATGCTAAGTATATTGGGAAAAAGATGCTAAGGATGAAGCTACCAGGTAACAGGAAAAGAGGAAGGCCTAAGATAAGGTTTATGGATGTGGTGAGAGAGGACATGCAGGTGGTTGGTGTGACAGAGCAAGATGCAGAGGACAGGAAGAAATGGAAACAGGTGATCCTCTGTGGCGACCCCTAACGGGAACAGCCGAAAGAAGATGATGAATAATTTGTGGGTTTAGTCTCAACATTATTATGAAACATCCTGAGTTGGACATCTGTTGACCACCCACTTGTTTTTCAGCTAATATTCACTACTGAATGATAACAAACGATAGCTCTGCCCCATTCTTGAGCTAGTAAATATTTTGTATAGATCTTTCATCTCCAGTTTTGGTATGCCGTGTTCACTGGTGTGCTGTCCCTTATGTTTTTACCTACTATCCCAAAAATTTCCATTGTGTTTACCTTGATGCCCCCACCCAAAGTTTTTACATAAATTTGTAAGACTTCCTGCAATAAAACGATTTGTGTGTTGTTTGTTTAATATATGACCCAGCTCAGTTGGTACACCTTTATTTCTAATGATTTGTTTTCTGATGAAATTGACTTTCTTTGTTCAGTTTAATCTTTCTTTCTTTCTTGCATACTTGAACGGTTCTGCTGTACTCATTGGATTCTGTCACATTCTAATCTTGTTTGTTAATGATGTTTTCAGACCACTAGGAGTCACCACAAAGATACACTAAATTAATATAATACTACAGTTAATTATAGCATAGTTAGCTGAAAATAAAAGCTTGCAGATGTTAAGCATAATTTTTTGTAATTAGTCTTCTGTATTTTAATATGAAAACACTGACAGAAAATGATTATTAATAATTAAGATGTCTACTTAGCGTGGTCATAATGAAGCCATTAAACCAAATATGCTAATCTTTGATAGCATAATAATTAATCCAAAAGACAAAGGAAAAATACTGCTGAAACATTTTCATTAAATAAGGCAGCAGTACTATATCCAAGATACTTAATCATAATATTCATATTTCATTTAGCTCCTTCATTATCTGAAGAATGTTCGGTTTAAAAATCCTGGCGGAGAAGAGATATATTTTGATCAGAGTGGTGACCCACCAGCAAGGTATGATATTCTTAACTGGCAAATTTCTTCAGATGGAACCAACAACTATGTCAAAGTGGGACATTTTGATAATACCGCAGCTGAAGCATTAAAAATGGTCATTAATGACACAACAATTCAGTGGAGCTCAGCATTTTCTCAGGTTTGTACTAATGATTGCTAAATTAAATATAAATACTTGCATCATTTTTTTGCTGTTATTAAGTCCTTGTGTTTAAAATATATTTGGTGTACATATATATATATATATATATATATATATATATATATATATATATATATATATATATATATATATATATATAAGTGTGTGTGTGTTTGTATGTATGTGTATATATCTATATATCTATATATATATATATATATATATATATATATATATATATATATATATATATATATATATATATATATTGGGTCTGGTAGGGCAGATCAAAGTCACCTAATATCCAATGGCAAAATGTCAATAAGTATACACTAAGAAACAGCTTCAGAAAATGCAAAATTAAAAACAGAAAAGCAACAAAATAAACACATTAGATTAAATTTACACAATTTAATAGAATATATTAAAACTGATAAAATAATAAAATAAAATATTTAAATTTAATTAAACAAATTAAATGACTTACTGGTTGGTTATGATGTGGGAACTTATGTGGACAGTTACCAAACGTTTGACCAACATGCATCTATTGTTGTAAGAAAGATCTTCTATATTGCACAGCTTATAAACAATGAAATTATGTCTAGATCTAGAGATGTTTTGTTCCCCTTTACTCAACCCTCATTAGGCCAGTCATTGAATATAATGGCTTCTTTGATATGTATCTGTCTAGACACATGCAACTACTGGAATGCCCATAAGAGATACCTTACCAAAAGACAGAACTTGCCAACACAACAGTTTTCCCAATCAGTCATTATGATCCATTGCCAAAAAACTCATGTCTGTCCACAAACCTATCAAATCAGCTAGACATTGTCTATACTTGCACCATGTTGTTAAGACTTAAAACTCCTTATCTGTATTCATCAGGTCAATACCCCCCCCCCCCCCACACCATCCATCAAACAATTCTAAAAGACGTCCTAGCAAAAATATGGCTCTGTTCTTGCTTAACATCAGGATAAACTATATCCCTAAATGTGAACAAGTACATATTCATGCCTTACACCACCTTACTTTCCCTTCTTCACTCACTTCTTTACTTCTGTCAATTTCTCTCACCTGGCTTTCTCTCAAAATATACCATAAGCCTGCTTTTCTCTCACTTTGTATTACAATTCCTATTTGTATTATACTAACTTACCTTTAATTTCTATATAAACTGGTTAAAATCTCTCTAAATATTAAATCATTGTCATAACCTGTATCTATGCTTAACACATTTTTCATATTATGTCTAATTTGGTATAATTACTTACACTGTAGATATTTTAGTATTATTTTTTGAAGATTATAAAATTATTGCTCTTAAAATGTTTTGTAATACTTTGAGTGTTTTGCCTTAAGGGCTTGACAGGTAAGACACTGGTGCACAAAATATTATGTGTGTTGTGTTCTGCAGTGGATGTATTATGTGTAGGCTTATCTTTGTGTTTGGGAGGTCTCTTGTGTTTATGTATGTTTCTGGTGAGGTCCTCCACATATGTAGGTATGTGTGATGTGGGTATGGGTGAAGTGGGAGGTGAGGTGTGCATAGTGACAACCTGCTCATTGTCATATATACTGACTGATGTGCAACACAGCATGTATTCCAGGGTGTTAATATAGATGCATCTCTAACATGCTGAGTTTGTGTTCTTGTGGTCCAGTGACATGACGGCATGAATAATGTGGCAAATCCTAGCCCCTGATAAGCAACTGACCATGCCTTGCTCCTTTCTCATCTTGGTCTGAGGGACATCAGTGTGTCTCACAATGGAATCTGTGATGACTAGAATGTTGGATTGTGTGATGGCTTGCATTATGGGCTTATAAGTTGAGTCTCCATAAGATGTAGTTCTATGTGTTGATATGTGTGTTGTTTTTACAGAGTGCATTTGGTACTGATGAGTGTATTTGTTATTTGCACTTTGTCTATGAGGTCTTTGTGATTTATGAAGGTTATATTTCAGTGCATCAGCATATGTCTGCTTTTAATTGTGTGTGATGGGTGTGACGTGTGTACTACTGACTACCTTATAATGACATTAGGAGTAGTGTCATGTGAAAGCTTTGCCTCCAGTGACATTATGTAAGTACATCTCTCCCATACCATATCAGTTTGAGAATGAACTGGTTGTCTGTAAACATGAGGTGATTTCTACTTTGTCTCAGGATGCCCATATCCATCAAGGTGGTAACGGTCACAGTGGGAAAGTTCATATCCATGGAAACAGATATCGACTGAACAGTTCTACTGAGAATATCAATCAATGTCATGAGTATCTGTTTTACAACTATGGGATAGTGCTTACCACTGTAGGCTAGTTGTCCTATGTGCAACTTTGTACGGGAGTAAATTCCATCATGCTTTCCAAGGTGAAATGTCACTCCAGGTGTCAGAGTCTGTACAGAGCAATGCCAAACACTAGAGGTGAAACTGATACATACACCCTGAAAAGTTAAGAACAGTATTTAAGCAGTTATTCTGAAGTTAGAAATAAATCAAGCAGTGCTTACTGAAAATAAATAATTAACATTGTGAAGAATGCTGAAAAGAAGAGAGTCACATGAATGACTACTGCCTGTCTCATGACAGCTGCACTCTGCTGGGATAATTCTTTTTCTTTCGGCTGTTCCCATTAGGGGTCACCACAATGGATCATCTGTTTCCATTTCTTCCTGTCCTCTGCATCTTGCTCTGCCACACCAACCACCTGCATGTCCTCTCTCACCACATCCATAAACCTTATCTTAGGCCTTCCCCTTTTCCTCTTACCTGGCAGCTTCATCCTTAACATCCTTTTCACAATATATCCAGCATCCCTCCTCAGCACATGTCCAACCAATGCAATCTCGCCTCTCTGGCTTTGTCTCCAAACCATCCAACCTGGGCTGACCCTCTAATATACTTATTCCTAATCCTGTCTGCCCTCGTCACACCCAGTGCAAATCTTAACATCTTTAACCCTGCCACATCCAGCTCTGACTCCTGCCTTTTTGTCAATGCCACTGTCTCCAACCCATATAACATAGCTGGTCTCACTACCCTCTTGTAGACCTTCTCTTTCACTCTTACTGGTACTCGTCTATCACAAATCACTCCTGACACTCTTCTCTACCCATTCCACCCTGCCTGTACTCTCTTTCTCTTCCACACTTGCCATTACTCTGAACGGTTGATCCCAGGTATTTAAACTCATCCACCTTCACCAACTCTACTCCCTGCATCCTCACCATTCCTCTATTCTCCCTCTCATTCACACACATATATTCTGTCTTAGTCCTGCTGACGACCTTCATTCCTCTCCTCTCTAGAGCATATCTCCATCTCTCTAGGGTCTCCTCAACCCATTCCTACTCTCACTACATATCACAATGTCAACTGCAAACATCATTGTCCATGGGGACTCCTGTTTGATCTTGTCTGTCAGCCTGTCCATCACCACTGAAAATAAGAAAGGGCTCAGAGCTGATCCTTGATGTAATCCCACCTGCACCTTAAATACATCTGTCACTCCCACTGCAGATCTCACCGCTGTCACACTACCCTTGTACATATCCTGTACCACTCTTACATACTTCTCTGCCACTCTTGACTTCCTCATACAATACCACAACTCCTCTCTAGGCACCCTGTCATATGCTTTCTCTAAGTCCACAAAGACACAATGCAACTCCTTCTGGCCTTCTCTGCACTTCTCCATCAACACTCTCAGAGCAAACATCGCATCTGTTGTGCTCTTTCCTGGCATGAAGCCATACTGCTGATCACTAATCATCACCTCCCTTCTTAACCTGGCTTCTACTACTCTTTCCCATAATTTCATGCTGTGACTGATCAATTTTATCCCCACTCTGCTGGGATACAATGCTCATTTGCTTTTCCTCTCACCAGAATGAAAACATTATCATCAATCCCAAGATAAGAAGAAAGCCACAGCCTGTTTGTTGATCCACACACTAGTACCAGATAATGCAGGGCCCTGTAGGCTTGTTGTAGGCTTTTTCACATAGATGTACTTAAAGAGAAAGCAGACCAATCGGTTCTGTTTTGCATGTATTATGCCTTCGGGTTCTGAGATTTCTAGAATTTTATTAGGGTACTGACTTGATGGTGATTAGGAACATGTATCCCTCCATATCCTTACTATAGTGATATGCCAACAGGTATTGATGCATTACTCACATGCATGCATGCTGTAGTAGATTGTTGAGTGCCCAATGTTTCCTTGTCAAGTGCCCAATGTTTCCTAACACCACCAGGAAAGTTGAAATACTGTCCAGGTATTCCCTAAACTGATAGATCAGCTGATAGTGTAAGTGTAACAGATTGCACACATATAGCAAAGTTCTCCCCATCTGGTAGCAGTGGGTCTTAGTAGGTCTGCCACTAGTGACTGCACAAACAGTGACCAATGTGTGATAATACTTCTAGCCTTGTTAGACATATTGGTGAGTTATTTGTGTGTGAGCTTACACTGCCAATGAATGCTCAATGAAAGAATTCATAAGTGGCCACCCATACTCAGAGACCTCTGTATTAAGCATGTACAGTACTATGACTGAATAACTGGGTGCAGTAATATCAGAGTCCTGAAAGAAAATAGCCATTTCCTCCTAATCACAGTCACGTCTTCTGTGGTGGGCTCTCTGCCTCCTGGGGACTGTGAGAGGCTGAGGCACAGTGAGGCATCTACTGTGAAAATAATGCCTGTCAGGACTGTGAGAGGCTGGAGCCTGTCAGAAACATTCCTTCACTGACTGCTATTTATAATACATTTTCCAGCCTCAGACTAATTCCTGCGTTATTGCTGTAGCCTAAATAATGATGCAACAGACATAACAATGTTTGGCACACTCTCTAAACTTTGCACATGATTATTGGGCCAGTACAGGGGCGTCACAAGGAAGGTAAGACCAAAAGGAAAACTGGCTAAGCTTAAAATGTCCTCCAAGTTGACCCTATGTTGTGGTAGTAAATAGTTTTAAAAAATTGTCCTTTTTAGATCACTAAGTGCCTCTCTCATGCTCTGCCCCCCCCCCCAGCCTTCAACAGCTTCTGGTGCCTCTGACCTTTCTGCACTATCTGTAGAGAGACATGACTGAACTCTTAGACTATATGTCTCAGGCAGGTATGTCTCTAGCCTTAATCAGCATTTTACTTTCATCTAGGATGATGCCTCAGTACAAACAGAAAATGATTGACCTCCATAATTACCTTAGTTCCTGGTGTCATTCTAAGGGGATACAGTATCTGTCAGTCTGGGGTGACATAATTGACAGACCTCGAAGCTTTGCCAGAGATGGTCTTCATCTGTTGCCCCTGAGATTTTGGCTGCTGGCCAAGGCTCTTGCCACCACCAAAGTGCTCTTTTTAAGCTGTGTTTCAAGATCAAAATTACCAGTGTAAAAACCCATATAAAAACAACTTCAGGATTATGCTGCTAAATGCTAGGAGTCTCATCATGAAACTTCACTGGAAGCTGTCCTCACCTTGGAAGACACAAACATTTGTGCAGTCACAGAGACCTGGTTCAAGGCTGTGGAAACACCCCAAGCCATACTGGGTTACAACTCCTTCCACATGTTCAAACCCCCAAACTGAAGACATGAAAATTAAAGGAGGCAGTGTATCAATATTCATAAAAGATAAATACACATCCAGACTGGTTAAACAGTATGATTCCCTGAAGACACTTCAGGCACAATTAATTGTTTGTTGGTCACCCATTCAAGTCATTTCCAGCTACAGGACCACCTCCATGAATCAGGACACCCACTCTGCCTGTTTGTATCTACTTGATTCTATCAAGATACAACTGAAAATCATGGTTTTGGGTGACTTTAACTACCTATTTATTGACTGGGTAAATTACTCGTGCTCAAACCCACTTCCCCAAAGGTTCTTTGACTTCATTAATTGCAATGCCCTGGACCATCTGGTTAACATCCCCACAAAGGGGAGCCAACATCCTGGATCTGGTACTTACTAATATGGGGGACCACTGTAGCACCCCCACTGTGAGGTCCTCCCAGGTGAGATCTAACCACAAATGGGTCTCATTTGAAGTAACTCTCACACCTGTGCCCCCCAGCAGCAACTAAACTAAAAAAAAACTTTTCTAAAGAAGATTATTACCTCTTACAGGATGGTATAAATAGCTTCACTGCACCTCCTCCCTCAGATGCAACTGGTAACTATGTCGAGCTCTACACTAATGCTTTATACAAACACCTATATAACTGCATTAACTCTGCTGCACCTGAAAGGATCAAAACAAGCTCCTCAAGGAAGAAAACAACCTGCCTGGTGGACAACTTCCATTAACAGGCTTCACCATAAGAGGAAAAAATTGCCGTCTAAGAGTAAGAAGGAAGGAGCCCTGCTAAACTAAAAAAATTCCCTCCCCAGCTTAAACAAGCAAATAAGACATTTTGTGATGTCCTCCAAACCAAATTATGAGTCCAAATTAGCTTCCTCAACAAAAGACATCTACAAGGAATTCTATAGTTATAGCCATAACCTAAAAGGAAAGGCCAATATTTCTGCCAAACTGGTAGTTAATGATACCACATATAGTGAGCCTGGACATAGCAAACCTGTTAGCCAACAGGTTCTGTGAAAACTTTACTCCCCTGTCTCCGCCACATGTGCCCCATGACATTCCTACAACCTGAGCCCTACCTTGTATCTCTAAAGAGCAGCTCATAAATGCCCTCTCTAAGGCCAAAAACACAGCATTTATGGGACCTGGTAACATCCCAGGCTCCATCCTACATGGGTTCCATCATGAATTAGCAAAACCACGGGGTACACTTTTCAATCATAGTCTAAGCACCAGCATTATACCAGCTGAATGGAAAACAGCCACTGTTATTCTCTTGCACAAAGGTGGTGCATCTACTGACCCCAGGGACAATAGACATATTGGCCTGGCTAGCCTTATCTGCAAGACCATGGACCGAATCATCACTGACCTTATCAACAAAGATATAGGTAATCTCCAGACACTTGCCCTACTCAGCTTGGATTTGTCAAAGGGAGATCATGCCTGTTAAACCTGGTGAACTTATTCAAGACAGTCACAAAGGTCCTGGATGAGAGGAAATCTGTGCATACAGCCTATCTGGACTTAGCCAAAGCATTTGACACTATCCCCAACTCAGACATCATTGAGAAACTCACTCAACTGGGCATCAACCATTATATCATTAGATGGGTTACTAACTGGCTCACTGATAGAACTCATTTAGTCAAAATAGGGAAATTCACCTCCAACAGTAGACCTGTAACCAGTTGCATTCTACAGGGTTCAGTCCTGGGACCTGTACTGTTTGGAAACTCTTTCTCTGAAGTACAAGCAAAAACTAAAGGTCTGTGGCTGACAAGGTCTGCTGATGACTGCAAACTGGGCATGGTCATAGACTCTCCAAACACAAACAAATGATTGGTGTCAAAGTCATGGCCTTAAACTTGATGCAAAAAAATATATTATCATCCCTTTCTGTAAAAGTGATGTTCCTGCTACATTACCTTTGACCACCATGTCTCCACAGTGGTAAGACGGACATTCCATCTTACTCATGTCATAGGTAATGGCATTGTCTCCAAAAAATTGAAGTTATAACCTCCCTGTACTCTTCCCTCATCTGGCCAATAATTGAGCACAACACCCCTTTTGGTATGAACCTTTCCAAGCACCTGAAGCAATTGCAGACACCACAAAGGTGTCTCAGAAGGAAACTTCAAGGTCTTTAGCATCTGTCCTATGTGGATCATCTAAACTCACTGTCACTTTATTCTGTTTCATACAGACTACTCAGAGGTGATCTCTGCCTTGCATACAAGGCAGTCTCTGACCCTGCTTTATTGGAAATGCTGCATATCCATAATGGTATACAGGTTACTCACTCTACAGACCTTAACCTGATATTTTACATTAATAAAACCTGCTGGAGGGACAGATTTGTCTCCCAGCGGTTACCACACCTTTGGAACAGACTTCCACATCATGTCAAACAGAGCACCTCATTGGCCCTCTTCAAACACAGTCTGGACAATTGGATGGGTTACCATAAATTAATCTCGGGAATCACTCCCCTGATGTCATCCACATCCAGTGGGACTATAAGCACCATGTAGGAGCCTATATGAAGTGGATATACAAACATGGTTGCTCCCTTTAGCGATTCAACAAATCCAGGCCATTTGCCCCTCATTTGCATAATATTCATGCTGAAAGCTTGGAAATTACATTGTTCATAGTCGTGTAAGCTGGGTAACAGCATAAACGCACCATTGTACAGACCCAACGCAAGGTCTTACAGTACATTTGCCTGATGTACATGTGTTATTTTACAATTTTTTTTTTATTTTTATGTTAAGCATGTTTGCACAAAGAGGCTCATAGCACAAACATGCATAAATTATTAAAAAATATATTAATTTCACATAATCCCTACCATTTTCAGACATCCACAATGTATGCTTTGCATATTTATGTATGTGATCTTACTTTTCAGGGGAGTTATGTCATTATTTGTGGACTTTTACATTCCCTTCTTTCAGTGTAGACTCCTGTACATGGAAAATTTCCACATACACTACAGACACGGACACAGACTCTACACATGCATTATGTCTTGTTGGATCACTCCACCTGGCTAATTTGCATGAAATTCAGATACTTAAACCAAAATTTGCATTGCATAGAAACTTCCCTGTTTGCTCATGCTTGCACACCATTACACAGGGTTTACTGAATGTAAAACAGTTCAAGCCCGTGTACGCATCACAATATTTTCTTACTTCTACAATGATGATAGATGCAAATGTTCAAAAATATAAATAACTGATTTGGCTGTGTTTTGTCACCCAACCATACTGCATTGATTTGTTGTACACATATTTATTGGTCTGTTATTCTGCTTTGCAGTTCATATAAAGTAGTGTGACTTATATGAGAATGCCTGAAAAATTAATCTTTTTTACCTAAGATTTACCAGTGAATTTGCTTTTGGTTCTTTAGTGATATGAAACTTAGCCTTCTACATTTACAGTATGATCTGTGCATAGTTCTCAGTGTTTGCCGTATTTTGATTTTTTACAACTTAAATGTATGTGCATTACATGTCTAACTGTTAGCATTGACAACCTGGCCACAATAAATCTTTAGGTAGATGCCTCTTTCTTTGTCAATAATTATAAAATAATGTCTAACAGGTTGCATAAAGAAGGCAACATAAAAAAGCTATTCTCTTCATTAACAGTTCTGCAAATTTGACAAGACAATCCAAAGTTGAGAAATAGGATTTTTTATTTTCTCTTTAGTCTGCAATGAATCTTAAAAGCTAAGGGAAAGCAATGAAAGTTATCAGCCTTGTTGATAACCTGCTGAGCTGCATGAATATTTTATTGCAAAATAGGGACACTAGGAAGCATCACCTTATTTCCATCTGAAGAGATATGCTTAAGTTGCTGCTCTGTTGTGAGAAAAATCAGATTACCAGTAATGCTGAAAACAAAACCTTCCAGTTTATAGTCCAGACATCTAAGTGTTTTACTTTAATTAAAGCTCCCTTGTTTATTTTTTTCTGCGCTCCACAATCCTGCAAGAAGAACTCGTGCATTAATTTATAAACTGTTAACATATTCCTAGACTGTAATATATGGGCACAATTCATGCATTCCAGTGTTCATGTGTTCAGACTGTGAAAAGACTGGCAAAAGTGGTTGAATATGAAAATGCTTCAAATTGCCAGTACAGTGTGGATTGGAAAGTTGCCCTTTCCTACTGTAATGCAATGCAATCTTGCAGATGGTATATTTAACATCCAGGGTATCTAGGTGGTGAAGGAAGGTTTTCTACCCTGTAAAAGAATTGTTTTGAAGTTGCTCATCTTCATTTTATAGAAGTGTTGATTGTCTAAGAGTTTTTTAAAGTATTTTTAAATTAGATCTTGTATTTTATGAGCAGCTGTCATACACCTATTATACAATGCCTACCCTAAAAACGTGCACGCTGATTGGCCAACCCAACCAGCGTGCCCGTTGTAAATCCCTCAATATACTAACGGAAAAAGGTCCGGTCGCCCGGACTTTTCCGTTAAAACTATCTCGCTATGTTAAAGAGTTTAACATAGCGAGAATTAAAAAGCGGAGATCTCCGTTGCTTTTAGCTGTCTCGCTATGTTAAACTCCTTCATAGCTGCGACATTATAAGCAACGGAGATCTTGCGATCTCCGTTGCTTTTAAACTGTCTCGCTATGTTAAATGAGTTTAACATAGCGAGACAAATAAGCAACGGAGATCTCCGTTGCTTATTTTAAAGTTCCGCCATGTTAAACCCATTTAACATAGCGAAAGCAACGGAGAACTTGCGTTCTCCGTTGCTTGCCCACAACTCTGATGTACTGCGTAGGCATCGCGGTACATCAGAACTATGGCCGCGAACACCAGACAGGTGCGGAAGGGCAGCAAAGAGCATTATACAATGCCATTATTTAAGAAAAGTAATTATTTCTTTTCTTAAATAATGGCATTATAATAACCACTTCTGGGTGTGGGTAATGCTGGATTTACCCACGGTTGTCTTTGTTTGCCCTCGGGACCAAACCACGCCAACCGTGGGTAAATCCAGCATTACCCACACCCAGGCGTGGGTTATTGCTATATTAATCCACATATATGTATGTATGCGCATAGTTATTTTGACTGAATCACATTTCATTGAAATGCAACAAACTGAAAAAAATTGATTGCAAACATATGTTAATAGTATTTTGCAGGAGGCAGCCCCCCACACAACTGTCAAGTGGGGGCTTTGCATCCACATGCCCCTTACTTAAATATTCTAACTTCACCATTGAACAGCTGAGAAAAGTGAAAAAAAATATACACATTGAATCACTGTATTTTTACTTTATAATTGTCAGTGAATCATGATTCAGTCTTATTCAAAAGAGTTTTCAGTCATATTTGTTCAATCAATTGTGAATCAGATAAATAATATGATTTAATCAAAACACCTGCTGTAATCTGTCTATCTGTCTATATGGAAAGATTTACCTGAGCATATGTGCAATAATAAGACACTCAGAAAAAAGATCAAATATTGAATTTTGTTGCCATTTTTGTTATGATTTCAAGTAATTATTTATTCTCATCTTTTCCAAATACAAAAAAAGTCTATATCTGAAAAAATATACTGAAACAGTTCAAAAACCTCCCTTAAATCAGTCAGGTGAAAAGAAGTAGAAATTCTCTATAAATTCTCTAAAATCTTTTTTCTCTGTGTTATTTGTTGAGAAAATGCAAAGTTTCTAGATGAATAATTTTATAATTTGGGTTGATAGTTAATAAGTTGCTACTTTATTATCGAGTGATAATATTATTCACTAGTTTGAACTTGAATTAGGGAAGTGGCTGCCTATACAAAATGAAAGATACTTTATAATAGGTAAAATCCATATGTCACAAAATAAAATATTTAATACTCCACCTTATTAAACTTTATACCACTCATCAGGGTTAACCCTGTCCAAATTATATAACAAATTTGTATTGAAATTATTTATGGCAAATTAATTATCCTACTTTTTCTGATAGTAATATATGAGCAACATTATTTTCAGCAGATAATATCTTCACACTGGAAATTTTAAAATTCCAAATTTTTACAAAGAGCCCATTATACCCTTTTACTAAGTCATGTTGGAAGTGAAAGAAAGACATTGACGCATGCTGATATACACATTTGTATGAATGTGAATTAATAAAAAGAGTTTTACTCAAAGTTTCAATCATTTTCTCAGGCACCGTGGCCTGATAAATTTAAGATATCAAAACGTTTGGCACTGTGTAGCATTTTTTCTCAAATGTGTACTAGGTAAGAACAGCTACCTCTTTGCTGGTGCTTTTTAGCTATCATGAGTAAATCAGTTACTAAAAATGGGAAGATACTACCTTTTTATGAAATGATTAATATAACATCTTTTGCTTGTAAAAGAGAAATAAGTCGCAATGTTTTAAAAGCAAAATGAACATCAATTAAACATAACTCATCATAATCTTCTTTTGGCTGTTCCCATTAGGGGTCGCTACAGCAGATCTTCTGTTTCCATTTCTTCCTGTCCTCTGCATCATGCTCTTTCACACCAACCACCTGCATGTCCTCTCTCACCACATCCATAAACCTTATCTTAGGCCTTCCTCTTTTCCTCTTACCTGGCAGCTCCATCCTTAGCATCCTTTTCCCAATATACCCAACATCTCTCCTCAGCACATGTCTAAATCAAGACAAACTCGCCTCTCTTGCTTTGTCTCCAAACTGTCCAACCTGAGCTGACCCTCCAATATACTGATTCCTAATCCTGTCCATCCTAGTCACACCCAGTGCAAATCTTAACATCTTTAACTCTGCCATATCCAGCTCTGACTCCTGCCTTTTTGTCAGTGCCACCGTCTGCAACCCATATAACATAGCTGGTCTCACTACCCTCTTGTAGACCTTCCCTTTCACTCTTACTGGTACCCGTCTGTCACAAATCACTCCTGACACTCTTCTCTACCCATTCCATCCTGCCTGTACTCTCTTCTTCATCTCTCTTCCACACTCACCATTACTCTGAGCTGTTGATCCCAAGTACTTAAACTCATCCACCTTTACCAACTCTACTCCCTACATCCTCACCATTCCTCTACCCTTCCTCACATTTACACACATATATTCTGTTTTAGCCCTGCTAACCTTCATTCCTCTCCTCTCTAAAGCATATTTCCACCTCTCCAGTGTCTCCTCAACCTGGTCCCTACTCTCACTACATATCACAATGTCATCTGCAAACATCATAGTCCACGGGGCCTCCTGTCAGATCTCATCTGTCAACCTGTCTATCACTACTGCAAATAAGAAAGGGCTCAGAGCTGAACCTTGATGTAATCCCACCTCCACCTTAAACGTATCTGTCACTCCCACTGCAGTCCTCACCAATGTCACACTACCCTCGTATATATCCTGTACCACTCTTACATACTTCTCTGCCACTCCCGACTTCCTCATACAATGCCACAACTCCTCTCTAGGCACCCTGTCATATGCTTTCTCTAAGTCCACAAAGACACAATGCACTCCTTCTGACCTTCCCTGTATTTCTCCAACAACACTCTCAGAGCAAATATTGCATCTGTAGTGCTCTTTCCCGGCATGAAACCATACTGCTGATCACTAATCATCACCTCCCTTCTTAACCTAGCTTCTACTACTCTTTCCCATAACGTCAAGCTGTGACTGATCAATTTTATCCCTCTGTAGTTACTGCAGCTCTGCACATTGCCCTCATTCTTAAAGATAGGTACCAAAACACTTTTTCTCCACACCTCAGGCATCCTCTGACTTTCCAAAATTTCATTAAACAATCTGGTTAAAAATTCCACTGCCATTTCACCTAAGCACCTCCATGCTTCCACTGGTATGTCATCTGGGCCAACAGCCTTTCCATTCTTCATCCTCTTCATAGCTGTCCTTACTTCCTCCTTGCTAATCTGTTTCACTTCCTGATTCACTATCCCACATCATCCAACCTTCTCTCTCTCTCATTCTCTTCATTCATCAGCCCTTCAAAGTAGTCTTTCCATCTACTCAACACACTCTCCTCACTTGTGAGTACGTTTCCCTCACTATCCTTTATCACCCTTAACTGCTGCACATCTATTGGACTAAATTTGATTTATCGGTAAAACACATGTAGACACTCTGTGATACCGAGGAATATATACATGTTTTTCAAAAGATTATTTTATGAAAATGCTAGACATTCCTTATATGTAGTATATATATATATATATATATATATATATATATATATATATATATATATATATATATATATATATATATAGTTGTTTTCAAGTTTGTTTGAGTCTCTTTGTTAATGTAGTAGTTTGAAAGGCTATATGGAATGTTTAAAACCTTATTGCATAAGTTACTGCATTCATCTTATAAGAATTCTAAATTGCAGCTTTTATTTCAAAATTAATAAAGAAAACAAACGCTATTCCAAGGTCATTTCCCATTTCTCAGAAAATAAATATTGTCCACATATCCTCTTTATAGATATCTGATCTTTTCCATAGCTAATGTTAACAATCTAGTTATATTTACCCACGTCTTAGGGGTGATAGCAAACCTTTCTTGGTTCAAGTCCCAGCTATGAAATGCAAATAAAGACCCTCTGCTTTTCTGTCTACCATTAACAAAGTACACAGTGCAAGTGGTGTATTTGTATAATGTAAGATATCTATTTCCTGGGGCAATACTCAAAATTTTCTTTTAAAACAATTCTCAGAAAGATAACTGTATCATATACAGTGGCAGCTGATGGATACATGAAGAATAACAAAAAATAAGGAAAAGATGTAGTCTGGTTACTAAACGAAATCTCATTTTTCCAATCACTAGTGCTTAGACTACAGAGTGATAACTATTCTCTAATCATATTATTAAGTGACAGGAGAATGCCAATTGAGAAAGCACTGTGTCATTGGTTGTTTTCTTATGGCAACTTATTTCAAGTGCTTATACCACCTTGTAACAGGACATGGGTTATCTACCAATGTTCTACTACTATTATAAAAAATATAATAATAATCATACCTCTCAGCTGTACAGATTTCCACAGAATGTCCAGATTTTGTCCTCATATCTTTGATTCATTTTTCATTAAATTCTGGTTTTCTGGAAAATTAGTAGTAAATCATTAAAGATTGAAGTTCAAAAATAATGACAAACATTTGAGTTTCACACCACATATCCTTCAGAAAATTCATGCTACTGCAAAACCTGTTATTCTATTAACTTTCTAAGTTTGTAAGAGCAATATTTAAAAATTGTCCTTATTCTTAGGCCTTGGTCCCACTTTTATTTATGGCTTTGTCCAGATTTCTTACTCTAAGAGCTTGAGAGGTATGATAATAATAATATTTTAAAGCTTTGGATTTTTTTTTCCCTGGGAACTCACCAAGACACAGTGCTTCACACCTGGGGAATGTGGTATACTATCGCAATAACCCACGGCTGGGTGCGGGTAATACTGGATTTACCCACGGTTGGCATGGTTTGGTCATGAGGGCAAAGCCTGAGTTACCAAAAAAAGCTAACTGTGGGTAAATCCAGCATAACCCACACCCAGCCGTGGATTATTACTATTATACAGTGATGTTAGTTTTGTGTTGTGTTATATTTGTCTGTTGTTATTTAGGTTTTTGTTTGCTTTACTTTGTATTCTTCCACTTTTTATGAGATTAAGTAGTCCACACTTTGGCGTAATTAGCCACAGCCCCTCTGTTTTGTCTTGAACTTTTGAGAATTATACTCCAAACAATAGGAGGTGACATTGTATAGTAAATGTTTCTTCATACTTATGAAAAGCTTTTTTTGACGAATTAATGTTTCAAAATAATTTATCATGGATATTGTTAAAACATTACCAGTATGAACATGACAGTCTTTTTTAAGTGTTGAATAGCCCGTAATGTGGATTTTTTAGCATCACAATCAGGGATGTTCCTCACAGAAATGTTGCATTATAGAAGTATGATTTACATCGGCTTTTAATGTTTGTGAAAAACTGAGGGGTACGTTTCTTGTTGCCATGCAGTAAACTTAATTGTCCTAAGCACTGCTGCTGTTCTGCACTACTCTACGTCCATCACACCAACTATTATTTATTTATTTATTTATTTATTTAAATTTGTTGACCGGGAGTATCCGACTGGACGTAGGTCCATTTTCAGTGGAGGCCCGGGGAGAAAAGCTCCACAGTCAAAATAAACAGACAGTAGCTACATTGGATTACATAGCAATTAACAATTTAACATAGCAATTACTTACAACATATTTACAGATGAAGAACATAGTACATCACTAAACAACTAGAATCTTTATCTGTGAAGTATATAACAGACATTAACAAATGTTACAATGAGAAGTTCCTGCTGTATAATAAGTACTAGGCTTATGAGCATCTGAGCTTGCTATAATCAAGGCAGTTAGTCGAGTGGAGAGAAAGGTAGTGGTTGGATGGGGTGGATGATATTAGAGTGGGAGTTGCAAGGGCATAGCCAGCATGATTTTAGGTGCGCTTTTAGTAAAGTTTTCAAGTGGGTGCATGATGGTACAGAGGTAATTGTGGGTGGAAGGGAGTTCCATAATTTGGCTATGGTGCAAGAGAATAGTGCTTCACCAGCAGAGTTATTGGCTTTAGTGATCTGCAAGTGATTTTTGTTGCTGGATCTTTGTGGTCTGGTTGTGCGATAGGGTTGCAGTAGATTCTGGAGGGATGGGACATTTAGTGGATGGTTTACTAGTTTGTGGGCGAGTATAGATGGACTATAGATGGAAAAAATACAATTTAGATGTTATGTTCTCACTTACCTTGCTGGCTGTCTAAAACTTTGTCGGACTACAACAACTACGGCTAAAGAAGCCACTAGGGTGTTGACGATTAGAGCTGCTTTGTACATAATTTCACATTCCATTATACAGAACTGATCATAAAACAGATATTCTCCTCCTTCCTGTCTCAGACTCATATGTAGCTAGGCATGCTGTTTCCCTGTCATGCAGTGTCAGTTTCAGTGCGGGAGCTCCCTTTTGCTCTTGTGTACCAAAAGTCACAATGAGGGAGTCATAATGTGACCTTAGATGATTGGGGGTGGGCAGGAATCATTATTCACAGTGAAAGTGAAAGGTCTAGCCATTTCGTTTTCTTTTGTTCATTTTTCCCAAGTTTCACTAGCCAAATGGGACGTAATACCTTTGAAATTGCCTTACTGTTTTTTTTATTTCAATATGCACTTTTATATATGTAATACTAATAGTCTAAGGGATGCTGACAATGTGGTGTTGAGAATAAACAACACTGAGAATTGCTTAATATAACATTCTCTGCTCCCGTCTCATGAAATGTGGACAGGTGAATAATGCTTTTATTATACAATGTCATCTCCGAAAAGAAAGGCAGGGCTGCATGATTTCTTAGGGGCCGTACTTGTAACTTAGGTTACTTTAGATTTACAATGTGCACGCTGGTTGGATTGGCCAATCAGCATGCACGTTTCTCATCTTTTCGGAGATGACATTGTATAATATGTCCTAGAGTGATGCTGCCTGTGATCATATATGTGTGTATCTTTACGTGAAATGGCACTTCTAAGTTCTGTCAGAGATGCGAGCTATGCAGTATGTGGTCCAAAATCTTGCATGAATTTGCAAAATGAATGTAAATGCTGATGAAGCTGGTCTCATATATTCTGTTCTTGGCTGATTATCTAAACATTTTCAAATACCAGATGTTGCATTGTTTTGGATGTTATCACAAATAAGTTGTTACACATTTTCTCTAAAAAAGGGGGCAATTGCAGTAAATAGAAAACCCCTAACTTCTTGGTACATTAAACAAGAATTAGAAAATGCAAATCCAAAAATGCAGTCTATTTGTGATGGCAAAAAGAATACCTATGAAGCCTAAAATGGTTTAGTGCATTGTATTCTGCATGTTATATGGGAAACCACATGGGCATGTATAGTACATTTCAGTTCTGAGATGGAGAAAGCATACCACCTCTGGGATGACACAACTCTTTTCGAGTTGCTGTAAGGCAAGAAAAAAACTACTGTGTATCTACTTGCCATGCTTCATGAGAGTACTCATTGCAATGGAGTTTACTGAAACTTATTTTACTGAATTACATAAATGAGCCAAGGATTTACTGAGTACAGACACAACTGTATGCAATACTAGAAATTGTCAAATCAGTGGCAGATTATTGATAGAATCAGGTTTAATATTAACTAAAGAAAATCCTCTGTGTACTGATATTGAAGTTATTTCATCACAGTTAGAGAAAACAGATTCTGAATTATTGTCTACAAGACACAAATTGTTAAATTAGTAAAAGCTGAATAGAAGTGAGTCACAAGAGATTTTTCTAAACATGATAGACAGTGAAAATATGATGATTATTCAGAGTCATGGAAATGTGTTACTGATAATTTTGGAAGAAGTGCAGCTGTAAACATAATGAAAAGAAATGCCCTATGATTAATCAAGTGAGTAAAAACTGTGGGATAAAAATCACTTTGCTAAAATGCACAAAATGAAAGAAAAACGTTTAAGTTGAAGAGCTTATTCATGGATAAAAAGTTGTCTTTTGGGAAACTCTCTGCTGAAAAGGTGTGCAGAGTAAATAATGTGCAGTATGAAACTGCATAAAGGACATGAATAGAAAATCCACTGATGATTATTCATTGATCATTATGAAAATGAATAGCCAAAATGTGGAGCTTGGATTAGATTCTAGTGTATATACTCCACCAGTTCCGAATTTTAGTTTGAATTTTAAAAGTCATTTAGGGGGAAAAACTTCCAAGATATGATCATTAAAAAACAAGTAATATGCTCTCAAATAAGTATTTTAAGTCTGTTAAAACATGTTTGTATATATCTTTTCTGGTATATTAATATTGATGTTTCACTTTGGATAAGCTAATTTTGTGTCATATGATGTGTGGTTGTTTAACCAGTTGGTTAATTTTGCAACATTAGTCTGATGAAGTCTCTGCTTGATTTTGACAGAGAAGTTCACTTTCACTAACCCTGGGATTCAATAAACTCCATGCAAGAATAGCACTATTGTTGCATGGAGTGATTCATGTCCATATAGCACAGCAGCACGCCTTGCATATTCATGAAGGCGTGCTGCTGTTCAACTTATACAGACATGAACCATGAATGAGTGCAGGGGGCATGTTCAAGTAGTGTACAGACATTGAACACACCCCCTGCACTCAGAAAATGCAATACAGCACTTTCTAATAGGATCTGGCATACTATAGGAGAATTACTCTAATATTATGCCAGTATTTCAGTGTCCGCGGACACTGAAATAAACACGGCATCAGGAAAGTAAGGCAGGGGATGTATGACAGGTTTTGTGACACATCCCTTGCATTGTAAAAGTACTGTATGACACCTCCACAACCTGCTAAAGCAGGAAATGTGTGCAAATGCACAAATAATGGGGGATAAATCCCTCAAAAGGGACACAACATACATATTGCCCTACAAACTTAGAAAGTTGATAGAAAACAGGTCATGCATTAGCATGAATTACCGAAAGAAAGAGGTCTGAAAGCAAATGTATGCCAATATTCCCTGACAGCAATCCATGTGGACAAAGGCACAAATAATAGGGGGCAAACAATAAAAGAGGGACACATCTGAAAAATTGCCCTCACACACTTAGAAAGTTGATAGAAAACAGGACATGTACTTGCAGGAGTCCCTGAAAAATAGAAGCCTGAAAGCTAAATGAATGCCATTATTTCCCTACTGCAGTCCTTAATGACTTGTCAGAACACCACAATACTCACTTATATAACATAATAATAATAGTACATATTTTTTTCTAGGGTAAGGAATGTTTAAGTATAGCTAAGCAGGTGTGTGTTACGGCCCACCACTTACTATAGCTTAAACATCCCATAGGAGATAAATACAAATATACAGGTGAAATTTCCAAGCCGAGATAGTGTAGTGGTTAGAGTCCTGGCTTTACATGCAGACATTTACAGTTCAAGTACCAAAACAGGCAACTTGTTTTTCTATGGGAAAGTAGTGTTAAAATTAATTTTGTAAACTTAAATTATGTAGCAACTGTTTTTTGTCAACCAGGGTAATGTAGCTGGTGTACAATGTAAGTGTGAGTGCATATAACATGTGAATCCACCCATGTACGCACAAGTGCCCCATACAGTGTAGTCACACCCCTTGCCAATATAAGGAAAACATAGAGGGATGTCATGTAAAGTATATGATATACACTAAATAAATGAAACCAGTCCTCTGATATATTTAAAAAATTAAAAGTGAGCAATGGTTAGCAAAGCTCAGTTATGCTTAGCAAGTGTAATCATTGCTAAGATGTGATTACTAAGCAGCAGATAGCTCAGCTAAGTGGATCTGTGCACAGTTAAACACTGCTCAATAACTTCTCCTTTAAGCAGTGCTAAAACCAGCTCAGCGGATTTGCTCACTGCTTAGTGGAGCTTAACCTTTTCAAAATAGTCCAATGACAGCAAAGGGCAGGAATATCGCACTATTAAATGGGGCAGGTGGGAATACAGCCATAATCTGTTATAGTCCATCTGTGCAGATACAATGGCTGGCGTTGGAGAGGGAGTGTACTTTCGGGCGCAATGCTGGAGCATTTGGGAGTCCAGGGTCATGGCTGGACTCCTTGTTAAAAACCATGAGGAGAGACTGCTGCAGGGCCAGTACCAGGGTTCCCAATACAAAGCGTAGATCTGGGACCATTTCGCACGTGAACTCATCAGTGCTACTCGCACCCCCCATACTGGTGAGTAGGTATGGCACCACTATGCTTACCTAAAGCATCAGAAGGGGGCACTCTTGGACCAGTTGATCCAAGATGGATGGACCCAGAATGCTGCAGTAGTGTGTAAGTATCGCTATCAATTAGTTTGTGGCAAATACTAGCCTGAGAATGTGATAGACAGATATGCATAATGTGTGCTTTTCTCCCCTACAACTGCAGCAGAGATTGCTAGTAACATGGAAGCCCATGGTGACAGACTGCTGAGGCTGCACTGACAGGCTGGTGAGTACAAATGGATTCTGTAGTATTTGGTTAAAATAGCTAAGAAGGAGTACATTTCTTACTTCTAGTAGGTATACTGTTACTGTGTGAACTGAATAAATAAAATGTATGACTGACGAATATTGAAGTCCA
Organism: Protopterus annectens; assembly: GCF_019279795.1. Taxonomy (NCBI): domain Eukaryota; kingdom Metazoa; phylum Chordata; order Ceratodontiformes; family Protopteridae; genus Protopterus; species Protopterus annectens. The sequence continues at coordinate 799,448,281 of NC_056751.1, forward strand.
ATAAAGACCTTTAAAAAACTGTTGCATTTATTCTGGTATATTGTTGTTGATATATATGGAATGTATACAGGTTCTTCATAGCAAATATGGCTGTGACGGTATACATTAACTGAGGTGCATCTGTGAACAAGCTGTTAGGAGAAACTGTAGATGGTGTAGCTGTAAAATGAGATATAAATGAAATGTGAAATATATACTGCACTAAGCTCTGAACCCTGAATAGTAATATGTTAAGCTTGAAAGTGTGTTCCATCCAGCATTGCCTTGTGCTAACCTTTGCTTTCTAGGTTGTAGTAATCCAAATGAGTAATGCACAGTACAATAACCATCTGTCATGCATGCATCACAGAATTACAAGTTTAGACTGTCTAACCAAGAGACTATTAGGAAAAAAACATTGAAACAAGAAGCAACAGTTTCCCAGTAGCTCAGTGTGATGAGACATAGCTTAGTTGCTACTTTTGCACACCCAGACATGGTTCAAATCCAGGGAGTGGTACTAAGATGCGTGCATAGCTACATAACAAGGAATCAGGAATAAACGTAAAAAACAGTCAGGTATTGTTAACAGATATTTTACCCACAGGTTTTACAGGTAAGTAAATGTTGCCAGTAGCTGTATGAAGGGTATACAAATAAACTGTGTACAGCTATTCAATTGTCCCACTACATTCCTGCAAATGATAGCAGGGTAGGTATATACAATATGCACTCTTCACGAATCATACCGCTTAATGGGTTCCCTTCATAACATCTAAAACCCATAACATCTAATTTCATAGCACTGAGACCAGAACATCGAAAACCCAAAATATCTAAAACCCATAACACTGAATTTCATAACATCTAACAGTACAAATCACATGAAAATAACATCCCCTTCAAATATAACAACATATAGTGACAACAAACTACCAAACACAATTTTTACTACGTTTCTACAGGGAGGGCTTGATACAATGGGGTTAGGAAATTAACTTTTTCCCACTGTAGTGCGATCTTGGAGTTGGCATATTTAATTTACAGGGGGTGTGGGGGGGTGCAGAAACATAGTAAAAAGTGTGTTTGGTAGTTTGGTGTCGTTATATGTGGAGGGGATGTTATTGTCTTGTGATTTGTAGTGTTAGACGTTATGGGTTTTAGTTGTTTTGGGTTTTAGATATTCTGGTCTCAATGTTATGAAATTAGATGTTATGGGTTTTAGATGTTTTAAAGGAGACCCATCTCAACTGTACAGACATTCACTGAATGTCCAGATATTTGTCTCAGATTTGTGGTACATTTTACATAAAGTAGTGGTGTCATGGCAAATCAGTGGCAAGCCATTACAGACTGAAGTTAGAAAATAATGATAGACATACAGGTGTCAGATGTCATATCCATCAGAAAAGCCAAGCAAATGCAATACCTGTAATTTTATCACCTTTCTAAGTTTGTAAGAGCAATATCTAAAAATTGTCTGTATTTATGGGCCTTTGTCCCACTCGTATGTATGGCTTTGTCCAGATCTCATGCTCTAAGAGGTTAAGAGGTATATTTCAGATACATGTCTCTCAAGTGTCGCACTGTCACGTCTAGTGGTCACTGCTGCAAATAATCCTGGACACAGATAGGAAACCAGTTGATGTATGCCTGTACCACACTCACATAACAGCAGTCCAGGGAACCACTCCTGTGCCAGATATGTAACCCTGACATGTACAAGTCCATGCTAGTCATGTACCCAGAGTTGTCACAGTTTGCCTCATACCATTCCAGGCTTTAATAGGTATTTTTGTAGTAAAGAAGCTCTGGCCATAGGTAGATGTAAAGTGAGGGCAGACCCATAGAGTATTGAACAGTACTGTTGTGGAAAATAGAAGCATAAACAGTTGTTAATGGATTTTCTGTCTCCCCCCCATCTGCATCAATAATTATTACTCATATACTATGGGTATGTTGTGCTCCAACCCAATGTTGGGACTTGTGTTATATTATTGTTAATATGTTTGATTGCTTGCATGTTAACATATCTTGCTCAAATACCATTGTTGGTGGCCTGTTGCCATCAATCATACTTGCATGCTGTTATGATGCATACTGTTGTTCAATTTACGCACGTGTTCTGTTTGCTATGAAACTGTTTCAAATCTGTTTTATGGGGTTAACTCATTCACTCCAATGGAGCTCAGGAAGTTTGCAAAGTAACTTCCAATGGGCAGAGCCTAAGCCTTTTGTCACAATCAAATTATGTCTCACATTTCAAACAAATGTTAATATCTCTGGAACCATAGTGGTTATGAAAAAGTATAAATGGCAAACACTTCAGCTCAAACTATTTTTATAGTGGTAGTATTCTTTAGGTTCTAGGTCTTAAACCAGATTTTATAAGTCACAGTAAACCCAGTAACTATTATATTTGTCATATTTTGTAAACAACTTACAATATATCAGCAACCACTCAAATTACACATATGCTGTCAGCAGCATTTTATTCATCTAGCTGAGCGTATTCATATGAGGCTAAGGAGTTCAGTCTGTGTTACTTGGCTGTTGAGGTATTTAGTAAAATGTGAAACTTATATCCATATAAATTAATATAATAAAAACAACAATTAATATCTATTTGCCTGCACATAGACAGAGGTCAAATATTAATGCAGTTGAATTTGCCATTGTGTAAGCTTTAAGATGACATCTTTTAAAATCTTGTACATAGCATGATTTTGGAATTATTGATGTAAATATGAACAAGCAATATTTGATGCCTAAAGATGTCATTAGAAGTTAACTGCAGATGCACCTGGAGGCGTCACTCGGATGTAATGATTTAATTGGAACACTCATGCATGCTGTTATAACTAATCTTGAAATGTGTTGTTGATGACTAACCAACATATTTTTTAAAACGTCAGCACCATAGCACATTTGGTTAGGCAGATCCCAGTGGATCCACCTCTCCCACTTCATTTGGCCGTGGCACCAGGCCCCAGCATGTCTGGGACCCAAACCAGATCTCCCTCGTCTGCTAGTTCTGCACCACCTTCGGGTGGGAACCACCACAGGGGATGGGTCCTGTCCCCCCAGGAGTGGGAGTGGACAGGAGGCCATCACCCTCAATCAGGTCCAGGGTTTGGTGTGCAGCACCCTTCGATCTGAGTTTGGAGAGCAGCTGCGCTAGATTGATGGCTGCCTGGCGCACCTTGAGGGGCAGGCTGCCCCTACAGTCCAGCCCCATCACTACCACCTTTGGGGCCATGAAGGTGCAGTGGTGACTGTCAATGGGTGTGGATCTCAGTCACACTGTAACCATATGAGGGCCCATGGGCTTCGGATTCCCAACCGCCATCCCTGTCAAATGTGTTTACCCCCCTCATGTGTCATATACCACCCCTGTCTGCTATCTTGTCTGTCTTCTTACCCAACCTACCTACCCAGACATACCTACAGTCCTTCCCCAACATCCCACTCTCACCTTAAAAAAAATAAAAGGTCATCTGTCCCCCAAAAAAACAATTGGCCCATACATAGCTGTCCATTTTGCACATATGTCCACTGGACACATGTAATCTGGTCCAATTGGCTTGACAACACATTCCTCTTGTCCTCACCCCTCTCTTTGGGGTTTGAGTGTCCAAATTCACCTCCAAATTCTGTACAAATGCACAGCTTTTGCTGTATAAGAAATGGACAGCTATGGACCTTCCCTACACCCATTCTTCACATAACTACATATCCTTCATATTGTTTTTCCCTCTGTGTGCCCCTTTTTCACCACTTTCCTATCAAACCTTTTTATTTTCCTTTAAAGAAATTAGCATGGGTGTAAGTGGGAGTAAGCGGTAGTAAGCAGGAGTAAGTGAGTTTGCGCAATGCTAAGTGAAGCCAACACAGATTAAGCATCTGTATGTTTAACCATGTGTTGGCATCATTTAACATCATACAAACCCCTTACAACTGCTTAAAACTGCTTTAATCGCTCTGTTTCCATCAGCCACTGTTCTGCCTAGCAACAAAATTATCAGCTTTTCCAAGTCTCAAACGCAGGGCCCTGTACACCATAGTCAGAGCAACATACCACTACACCATTTGAGTGGTAAGGACTGCTGATGCTTTTTCAAACATATGCAGTAGAGTCATTCAACAGTAGGGAAAAGATTCTGTAGAATCTGTCAGGTTTTGTATATATACATATACACATGTATATATGTATGGAGATGCATATATATGGAAAAATATAGACATAAATACAGATATATATATATGTGTGTGTGTGTGTGTGTGTGTGTGTATATATATATATATATATATATATATATATATATATATATGTATGTGTGTGTGTGTGTTTATATATATATATATATATATATATATATATATATATATATATATATGTGTGTGTGTGTGTGTGTGTATATGTATATATATATATATATATATATATATATACATAAAAAACAAGAAAAATATATATATGTGTATGCTCATAACATGTAGTGGAGTCATACATCAGAAACATACCTCTCAACCTCTTAGTGCAAGAAATCTGGCCAAAAGCTGTCCAAATGGGGGGACAATGGGCCAAAACTAGGGACATATGTTAAATATTGCTCTTATAAATGTAGAATGTTGCCAGAGTGACAGGGTTTGTTTCAGCATACATGTTCGGAAGGATGTGAGTTCTGAAACTGAAATGTATGTCATCATTTACTGTCAGAAATCCTCAGATCATCACAGTGATTTACCAGGAAATAAAAATAATGAATCTGTGGAACAAACCAGAAATATGAGCAATCAACCTGGACATTCTGCAACAATCCAGCCTGTAGAGAGGTAGGCTCAGAACCCCTTAGTGCAATGAATCTGGACCAAGTCTGCCAAAGTGGGGGGAGAAAGCCATAAAAATAGGGACATATCTGAAATACTGCAGTAGATAAGCTGACACAGTTGCTGCAGTAACACCATCCTGTCTGTCCTAACATACATTGACTGAAATAGCACAAGTCCAACACTCAATTATTTCTCATTTGTTAGTGACTGAAATCCTCACATCATCCCACTGATGTGTCAGAAATACACAATATTTATAGTGGCCAGGCAACAGTATATCCCACAATATTTGGACATAACATCACATTAGGGAAACAACACTCATCTGCAAAGCATGTCACCAAGCACCATCCAAACTACAGTCAGACTGACACAACTCTAACCCAAATCCACTATGGGGAATTCCACATATATTGGCAAATATATCAGGCGCTACAGGGATGTAACAGCACTGAAAAACAGACACCAGTGTGAAAGTGCATACCGACAACCAATTCCACCACAGTCACAGTGACATACCTGTAAGCCAAAGGAACAGTGCAGCATAAGGATTGTGTGAGCAAAAACATCTCAACATGTTTGCCACTCACACACTACCCCTACATATACTGGCCCAATTCACAGAGTAGTATGATGCCTGATCTTGCTATGGGACATGTCTCAGTCTTCCCCTACAAACATATACAGCCAACTGACCACTGGAAACTGGAGCAGCATACACAAGAAGATAGAAAAGGAGCCATAACACATATATCTACCCCCTCCCTACACAAGCCAAATAACATTGACACACTACACTGCTACACAATCCTGACACTCTGTCAGCAATCACCATAAATACACAGATCTCTCAACTGTTCAGAGTCCCACAGAATGTCCAGGCTTTGTCCTCATATATAAGGCCTCTTACACATAACATGTCTTGGTAGTCTGATACATCACTGGGATGGTATCAGGAATGAAGCACAAAATAATGATATACCCTACCTATCACCCTCTTACTGCATGACATCTGGACAAAGTCTGACATACTTGAGGGCAGAGGCCCCAAAACAGGTGCATATGTGAGATATTGCTGCTATAAACTGAGACAGTTGCTGGTGTAACAGGGTTTGTTGTAACATCTTTTCTGAGGGATATGAAATCCTAAACACAAATGGATGATACCATTTACTGACTGCACTCCTCACAGTATGCTACTGATTTTACAAAGACAAAAAAGTCTGAGGAACACAGGAAACATGAGAGTCCAAAATCTGGCCATTCTGCGGATAGCCATACAGTTGAGAGTTATGTCAACCACATAACACTGTCAGACTTAAAATCATGCAGAAAAGCCATGTCCATACAAACCCTGTTAAACTAGCATTAATTCAACTGTATAATAGCAATACTTACATTCTGTCCCTATGTCTGGAACATTCTCCCCCAGTTTGTGGGGCTGTCTCCACAGTTTTTATTGTAAGAGATATTTCCAACTACTCTCTGTGATGCTGTTGTTTACACACCTCCATGAAGTCCCCCACACAGACAAAGAAAAGGGGTAACACCACATGAAGTACTCAATAATAGGAGTGTGTTGACATGCCATTGGCTATAGGAATAACACCACAGCTGTTCTGCATGCAATTAGCAAGTGGGGGACACCAATTGGTGAACAGGCCATCAGCTGCTCATGAGCATTACCTACAAAAGGCAAGCTGCTGCCTATGCAAAACAGGTATATACCCTACATCTGGGAGAGTGAGAGAGAGAGAGAGACACACACACACAGACCAAGAAACCAAGCTACACATATTGGAATAAAACCAACCATACTTGAAAAAAAAGGTACATCAAACAAGTAAGCATGTAATGGAATGCAGTAGGGGGTATTTAATAATGGGAAATAGGAAGTTCAAACAAATATGTCCCAACAAGACTTGCTGTACTGATAGACTGCAGATCAGAACCTATGGCCATAGCAACTGGGTCTGTCTGCAGTGATATAGATCACATCTCAGGCCCTTGAGTCACCCCAGGAAAGGATGGCTCATATATGACTACTACTGGAGTGTATGTTGAACAATACTGACTGTGACACTGCTAAGCCAGCTCCTGGGATGTTGTAGATATCCATATGTTAATTGTGAATACAACTATGATATAAATGTTTGTCACAGAAATGTGAGAGACCTATACAGGGTATTTGCATAGTGAAATACTGTTACAGATGTGTTGTTGAACTGCATGTGATATACTGAGCTCATACCATTCAACATTCCAGTGTTATGCACACTGAGCATATGTGTGCCTCATATTTGTAGTCATTTACTCACAGAGTTGTGTTATGTCTGGCAAATTACTGGCATCCTGTGAAGACTGACATTACATCTCCTTCCCTTTTTTTTGACTGTTCCCATTAGGGGTCGCCACAACAGATCATCTGTCTCCATTCCTTACTATCCTCTGCATCTGGATCTGTCACACCAACCACCTGCATGTCCTCTATCACCATATCCATACACCTTATCTTAGGCCATCCTCTTTTCCTCTTACCTGGCAGCTTCATCTTTACCATCCTTTTTCCAATATACTCAGCATCCCTACTCAGCACATGTCCAAACCAACATAATTCCACTACTCTCTGGCTTTGTCTCCAAACTGTCCAACCTGGGCAGACCCTCTAACATACATATCCCTAATCCTGTCCACCCTCATCACACCCAGTGCAAATCTTAACATCTTTAACTCTGCCATGTCCAGCCCTGACTCCTACCTTTTTGTCAATGCCACTGTCTCCAACCCATATAACATAGCAGGTCTCACTACCATCTTGTACACATTCCCTCTCTCTCTTAATGGCACTCATCTGTCACAAATCACTCCTGATACTCTTCTCCACCCTCCCCATCCTGCCTGCACTCTCTTCTTCACCTTTCCCCCGCAATCGTCATTACCCTGAACTGTTGATTCCAAGTATTTAAACTCATCCACCTTTGCAAACTCTACTCCCCACATCTTCACCATTCCTCTATCCTCCCCCTAGTCATACATATATATTCTGTCTTAGTCCTACTGACCATCATTCCTCCCCTCTCTAGAGCATATCTCCACCTCTCCAGGGTCTCCTCAACCTGTCCCTTACTCTCACAACAGATCACAATGTCATCTGCAAACATCACAGTCAATGGGGACTCCTGTCTGATCTTGTCTGTCCACCTGTCCATCACCACTGCAAATAAGAAAAGGCTCAGAGCTGAAACCTGATGTAATCCCACCTCCATCATAAATGCACTTGTCACTCCCACCGCAGAACTCACTGCTGTCACACTACCCTTGGACATATCCTGTAGCACTCTTACAGATTCCTCCACCACTCCTGACTTCCTCATACAATACCACAACTCCTCCCTAGGCACCATGTCATATGCTTTCTCTAAGTCCACAAAGACACAACGCAACTCCTTCTGACCTTCTCCGTACTTCTCCATCAACACTCTAAGAGCAAACATTGCATCTGTACTGCTCTTTCCTGGCATGAAACCATACTGCTGATTACTAATCCTCACCTTCCTTCTTAACCTAGCTTCCACTACTCTATCCCATAACTTCATGCTGTGACTGATCAATGTTATCCCTCTGTAGTTACTACAGCTCCGCACATCACCCTTATTCTTATAATCAGTACCAAAACACTTTTTCTCCACCCCTCACACATCCTCTCACTTTCCAAGATTACATTAAACAATCTGGTTAAAAAGACCACTGCCATTTCTCCTAACCACCTCTATGCTTCCACAGCTATGTCATCTGGACCAACAGCCTTTCCATTCTTAATCCTTTTCATAGCTATCCTTACTTCCTCCTTGCTAATCCGTTGCACTTCCTGATTCACCATACCTACATCATCCAACCTTCTCTCTCATCTTTTCAATCAACAGCCCCCAAAGTACTCTTTCCATCTGCTCAACACACTCTCCTCACTTGTGAGAATGTTTCCCTCATTATCCTTTATCACCCTTACCTGCTGCACATCCTTCCTAGTTTGGTCCCTCTGTCTAGCCAATTGGTACAGGTCCTATTCTCCATACTTAGTGCCCAACCTTTCATAAAACACTTTATATGCCTCATCCTTAGCCTTTGCCACCTCTCTCTTTGCCATGCACCTCATCTCCTTATACTCCTGTCTACTTTCTTCATCTCTCTGATAATCTCACTTCTTCTTTGCCAACCTCTTTCTCTGTACACTCCCCTGCACATCCTCATTCCACCACCAGGTCTCCTTGTACTCCTTCCTCTGTCCAGATGTCACACCAATCACTTTTCTAGTTGCCTCCCTTATTAGCTGTGCTGTAGTTACCCAGATATTCAGTAACTCTTCACTGCCACCCACTGCCTGTCTTAACTCTTCCCTGAACTCAACCTCACAATCACCCTTTTTCAGTTTTGATTTGATCCTAGGTGTTGCCCTCACACTCCTCCTCCTCTTCTTGATCACCATCATCCTACAGACTGACATTCTATGCTGCCTAACTACACTTTCCCTGTCACCAATTTACAGTCTCCAATATCCTTCAAACAGGCCCTCCTGCACAGAAGATAATCCACCTGTGTGCATCTTCCTCCACTCTTGTATGTCACCCTATGCTCCTCTGTCTTGTTAAAATATGTATTCACCACCACCATTTTTCAGGGCACCTTATGGTTAATGGAATTTAAAAAAAATAAAAAAAGGTTTTGTCTTTTTAAAGCAAATTTTCTTTTTCCAATCAACGGGTGCCCTTGCTTCCCAGATTTTTGAAACTTTTTTCTAATTCAAAAATTAAAATTGGGGGTTGCCCGGGAAAAAGCCAAGGGGGAGAAACATGTAAAAATTTTTTGGGTTTTTTTATGGAAACTTATTTAAGGGGTTAAACCACCTTTCGGAAGGGGTTAAAATTTTAACCCAATGGCTACACTATTAAAAAATTTAAAAAAATAATTTTTACCTTTTTAGCTTTTCGTTTTCCCACAGGAAAAGCCCATTTTTGTCCCATTCAAACATTTTTATTTTTCGGCTGGAAAAATTATTGTAAATTTTTAAAAATTTGGGAATTTTTCAAAATAATTTGAAAAAACAGGGTTTTCACACCCTTTTCCCTTTTTAGAAAAATTAGGGGCTTAAACGGGCAAAACCGTTAAAAAAATTAACTTTCCCTAAGTTTTAAAAGAGAATTTTTTAAAAATTTGTTTAAATTCCCTTCCTTGGGCCCATTTTTTTTTGGGGGGTTTTTCCAATTTTTCTTAAGAGTTTTTTAGAGGTTTTAAAATTTAATTTTTTTAAAGTTTTTTTTTCCCTAAACTCCCAAGACACATTTGTTTAATTAATTTGGTATACTTTTAATAAATTTTTTGGGGGGAAAATTTTTCCCCAACTTTTCCATGGTTTTGGTCATTGGGGGAAATTTTTTTTTAACCAAAAAGGTTTTAACTTTTAAATCCTTTTTTAACCCCCAACAAAAGTTTTACTTTTAAAATGATTTAAATTTTTTTTTGGGTGAATATTTTTGTTTTTTAAAAAAATTTTGTTTGTTTTTGTATTTTTAAACTTTTATGAATTTAAAAAGTGTCCAAAATTTTGCGTTTAAGAATTTGCTTCGTTTGTTCCTGGTGACAACTTTTATAAATTCCTCTATATTTCAAAATGTGTTGTTCGTGACATTGTATAGTAAATGTTTCTTCATACTGCCTGAAACTTTTTGACAATTAATGTTTCAAAATAATTTATCATGGATATTGTTAAAAGGAAACATTACCGAAGAGTATAGAACACTGACGGAGGAGGTCTTTTTAAAAGTGTTGCGAATAGCCCGTAATGCGTGGATTTTTAGCACACCACAATCGAGGATATTGTTCCTCACGAAATGTTGCATTATAAGTATGATTTACATCGGCTTTTTCAATGTTTGTGAAAAACTGCAAGGGAAGAGATGCGTACGTTTCTTGTTGCTGCATGCAGTAAACTTAGTTGTCCTAAGCACTGCTGCTGTTCTGCACTACCTCTCGTCCATCACACCAACTATTATTTATTTATTTATTTATTTATTTAGAATTTGTTGACGGGGAGTATCGACTGGGCGTGAACAAACATTTTCAGTGATGAAGTGGCCGGGGAAGAAAAGCTCCACAGTCAAAATAAACAGCAGACGGTAACTTTACCATTGGATTACATAGCAATTAACAATTTAACATAGCAATTACTTACAACATATGTTACAGATGAAACATAGTACATCACTAAACAACTAGAATCTTTATCACCAGCAGAAGTATATAACAGTGAACATTAACAAATGTTATTAATGAGAAGTTCCTGCTGTATAATAGAGTACCCAAAGGCTTATGAGCATCTGGGCTTGCTATAATCAAGGCAGTTAGTCGAGTGGAGAGAAAGGTAGTGAAGTTGGGATGGGGTGGATGATGATATTATTAGAGTGGGGTGCAAGGGCATAGCCAGCATGTGATTTGAAGTGCGCTTTTAGTAAAGTTTTTCAAGTGGAGTTGCATGTGATGGTACAGAAGGGTAATTGTGGGTGGAAGGGAGTTCCATAATTTGGCTATGGGTGCAAGAGAATAGTCTTCTTCACCAGCCGCAGAGTTATTGGCACACACAGTGATCTGCAAGTAGACACATTGTTGCTGGATGTCTCTTTGTGGTCTGGTTGGCGACCAAAGGTTGCAGTAGATTCTGGAGGGATGGGACATTTAGTGGATGGTTTACTAGTTTGTGGGCGAGTGATAGATGGACATTATAGATGGAAAAATACACAATTTAGATGTTATGTTCTCACTTACCTTGCACAGGCTGTCTAAAACTTTGGGACTACAACCTTCATGGCTATTAAAGCCACTAGGGTTGACCCGCGCAATTAGAAGACGGCTTTGTACATAATTTCACATTCCATTATACAGAAACTGATCATAAAACGAATATTCTCCTCCTATCTCAGACTCATATGTAGCTAGGCATGCTGTTTCCCTGTCATGCAGTGTCAGTTTTCAGTGTGAGAGCTCCCTTTGCTCTTATGTACCAAAAAGTCACAATGGGAGTCATAATGTGTGACCTTAGATGATGATTGGGGTGGGCAGGAATCGACATTATTCACGGAGGTGAAAGTGAAAAGGGTCTAGCCATTTTGTTGTTTCTTTTGTTCATCATTTTCCCAAGTTTCACCAACTGAAATGGGGCATACATAAACGCCTTTGAAATTGCCTTACTGTTTTTTTATTTCAATATGCACTTTTATATATGTAATACCTAATAATAGTCTAAGGGGGTGCACTGACAATGTGGTGTTGAGAATAAACAACACTTGGAGCCATGATAATATAACATGCTCTGCTGCTCCCTTCTCATGAAATGTGGACAGGTGAATAATGCTTTTATTATTCAATGTATCATCTCGAAAAAGAGCAGGGCTGCATGATTTCTTAGGGGCACGTACTTGTAAGCTTAGGTTACTTTAGATTTACAATGTGCATGCTGGTTGGATTGGCCAATCAGCATGCACGTTCTCCTCTTTCGGAGATGGAGGATTATATATATATGTCCTAAGTGATGCCTGTGATCATATATGTGTTATTATCTTTACGTGAAATGGCACTTCTAAGTTCTGTCAGATCATCGCGAGCTATGCAGTATGTGGTCCAAAATCTTGCATGGTGCAAAAGGCGAACGCGTAAATGCTGATGAAGCTGGTCTCATATATTCTGTTCTTGGCTGATTATCTAGAACATTTTCAAATACCCAGGGCCGGTGCATTGTGTTGGATGTTGTATGCCAAAATAAGTTTGTTACCGTTTTCTCTCTGAAAAGGGGCAATTGCAGTAAATAAAAAACCCTAACTTCTTGGTACATTAAACAAGAATTAGAAAATGCAAAGTCAAAAAATGCAGTCTATTTGTGATGGCAAAAGAATACCTGTAAAATAAAAATGGTTTGATGCATTGTATTCTGCATGTTATATATAGGGAAAACCACATGGAGCATGTAGTACATTTCAGTTCACAGAGATGGAAAAAGCATACCACCTCTGGGATGACACAACTCTTTTCTGCAGGTTGCTGTAAAAGGCCAGAAAAAACTTGCGGCGGCGGGCGAAAAACTGTGTATCTACTTGCCATGCTTCATGAGTACTCATTGCAATGGAGTTTACTGAAACTTATTTTACTGAATTGTAAATGAGCCAAGGATTTACTAGTACAAACACAACTGTATGCGCGTATACTAAGAAATTGTCGTGAAATCAGTGGCAGATTATTGACAGAATCAGGGTTTAATATTAACTAAAAGAAATTCTCTGTGTACTGATATTGAAGTTATTTCATCAGAAGATAGAAAACAGATTCCTGAATTAGCCAATCTACAAGACACAAAATTGTTAAATTAGTAAAAAGCTGAATAGAAGTGAGTCACAAGAGATTTTTCTAAACGCATGATAGACGGTGAAAATATGATGTTGATTATTCAGAGTCAGCGGAAGCAATGTTTACTGATAATTTTGGAAGAAGTTAAGCTGTAAACATAATGAAAATAAATGCCTTATGATTATTCAAGTGAGAAGGTAAAAACTTTGTGAGAATAAAAAATCACTTTGCTAAAATGCACAAAATGAAAGAAAAACGATTGAAAAGAGCTTACTCATGGATAAAAAGTTGTCTTTTGGGAAAACTATCTGCTGAAAAAGGTGTTGCAGAGTAAATAGCGTGCAGTATGGAAACTGCATAAAGGGGCATGGTGTAGAAAATCCACTGATGATTATTCATTGATCATTATGAAATGAATATGGCAAAATGTGGAGCTTGGATTAGATTCTGAGTGTATATACTCCACTAGTTCCAATTTTTAGTTTGAATTTTAAAAAGTTATTTTGAGGAAAAACTTCCAAGGAATATGAGTCATTAAAAACACAAGTAATATGCTCTCAAACAAGTATTTTAAGATCTGTTAAAACATGTTTTGTATGCTTATATCTTTTCTGGTATATTAATATTGTTGTTTCACTTTGGGATAAAAGCCAATTTTTGTGTGTCATATGATGTTTAATGGTTGTTTAACCAGTTGGTTAATTTTGCAACCCATTGATGCTGATGAAGTCTCTGCTTGATTTTTAGCCAGAAGTTCACTTTTCACTAACCTGGGATTCAATAAACTCCATGCAAGAATAGCACTATTGTTGCACGGGTGATTCATGTCCGTATAGCACAGCAGCATGCCTTGCATATTCAGCGCGGTAGCGACCGCTGCTGTTCAGCTGCCTGCGGTTTGAGCCATGAGTGCAGGGGCATGTTCAAGTAGTGTGCGGACATTGAACACACCCCTGCACTCAAAAAAATGTCTGGCAATACCTTTCCCTATTAAGGATCTGACATACTATAAAATTACTCTAATATTATGCCAGTATTTCCGTTAATCCGAGACTTGCTGAAACCAGCCAGCTGGGGCGGGGATGGACCCGCGTAGGTTTTTGTGACACATCCCCTGCATTGTAAGTACTGTGTTACACCTCCACAACCTGCTAAAGCCCAGAAATGAAATATTATGTAAATGCACCCAATAATGGGGGATAAATCTCAAAGAGAGTGACACAACATACATATTGCCCTGGAAAACTTAGAAGGATTGATAGAAAACAGGTCATGCATTAGCATGAATTACCGAAGGAAAGAGGTCTAAAGCAAATAACGTGCCAATATTCCCTGATATAGCAATCCATGTGGACAAAGGCACAAACCCAATGGAAAGCAATAAAAGAGGGACACATCTGAGAAAATTGCTTCTCACACACACACTTAGAAAAGGATTGATAGAGAACAGGACATGTAGGAGTCCCTATGAAAAATAGAAGCCTGAAAGCTAAATGAATGGCATTATTTCCCTACTGCAGACCTTAATGACTTGTCAGAACACCACAATACTCACTTATATAACATAATAATAATATTACATATTTTTTCTACAGGGTAAAGGAATGTTTCACATTATAGCTAAGCAGAATTATTAGTTAGTATTTACCACTTACTATATGGCAGCTTAAACATCCCATGGGGAGATAAATACAAATATACAGGTGAAATTTCCAAGCCGAGATAGTGTAGTGGTTAGAGTCCTGGCTTTACATGCAGTTATTTACAGTTCAAGTACCAAAACAGACAACTTGTTTCTCTATTGGAATGTAGTGCTAAAATTTATTTTGTAAACTTAAATTATGTACCAACTGTTTTTTGTCAACCAGGAAGCAATGTGGCTGGTGTTACAATGTAAATTATGACGGGTGCATATAACATGTGAATCCACCATATGCGTGCACAAGGGTGCCCCATACAGTGTAACAATGCACCCCCCTTGCCAATATAAGGAAGAAACATAGAGGGATGTCATGTGCCAAAAGAGTATATGTGATATACACTAAATAAACTGAGAACCAGTACTCTGATATAGTTAAAAATTAAAGTGGTAGCAACGTGGTTAGCAAAGCTCCAGTTAAACAGCAGAGTGTATTAATCATTGCCCTAAGATAATGATTACTAAGCAGCAGATAGCTCCAGCTAAGTGGATCTGTCGCACAGTTAAACACTACTCAACATAACTTCTCAGCTTTAAGCAGTGCTAGAAACAAAACAAGAAACAATAGTTGTAACTCACTGCTTGTAGTAGACTTAATAACACTTTTCAAAATAATCCGTGACGGCCAAAAGGGCAGGAATATGGCACTTCATTAAATGGGGACGAGCGGGAATACAGCTGTTATAGTCCATCTGTTACCGAATGCAATGGCTTTGGCATTGGAGAGGGAAAACGTGCACAGATTGGGTGCAATGCTGGAGCATTTGGGGTCCAGGGTCGCCGTAAGGACTCCCGCGGTGATTCATCCGAGGAGAGACTGCTGCAGGTTCCAGTACCAGGGTTCCCCAGCCTAAGGCGTGAATCTGGGACCATTTTACGCCGCGTGAACTCTGTCAGTGCTACTCGCACCGCTGACCGAGACTGGTGGTGGTCATTGACACCACTTATGCTTTGACCTAAAGAAGCAGCACAGCAGAAGGGGCACTCTTGGACCGGTGATCCAAGATGGATGGACAGAATGCTCAGTAGTGTGTAAGTATCATTATCAAGTAGTTTGTGGCAAATACTAGCCGAGAATGTGATGTAGACAGATATGCATAATGTGTGTTTTCTCCCCTACAGCTGCAGCAAAGTTGCTATGGTAACATGGAAGCCTTGGTGACAGATTGCTGAGGCTGCACTGACAGCTCTGGTGGTGGATGGATTCTGTAATGATGTTGGATTAAAATAGCTAAGAAGGGGTACATTGCTTACTTCTAGTAGGTATACTGTTACTGGTAATGAACTGAATAAATAAAATATATACTTATTTGACTGGCGAATATTGAGAGTCCAATAAAGACCTTTTAAAAACTGTTGCATTTATTCTTGTATATTGTTGTTGATATATATGGAATATGTATACAGGTTCTTCACACAGCAAATATATGGCTGTGGCCAGTATACGATAACTTCAAAGGTGCATCTGTGAACAAGCTGTTAGGAGAAACCTAGATGGTGTAGCTGGCAAAATGAGATATAAATGATTAAATGTAAATATATACTGCACTAAGCTCTGAACCCACGAGCCCAGCTGGCATAATATGTTAAAAGCAGTGTGTTCCCATCAGCGTTGCCTTGTGCTAACCTTTGCTGCTGCTTTCAGGTTATGCAATCAAATCCAAATGATAATGCACAGTGCAATAACCATCCTGTCATGCATGCATCACAGAATTACAAGAAGTTTAGACTGTCTAACCAAAAGAGACTAACCGGGAAAAAAAAGCATTGAAACAAGGAGGCAGCAGTTTTCCAGTAGCTCATTGTGATGAGACATAGCTTAGTTGTTTACTTTTTGCACCCAGACGTAGTTCAAATCCAGGAGTGGCACTAAGATGTGTGCATAGCTACCCACCTGAGATCCAGGAACGCGGTAAAAAACAGTCAGGTAACAGATGTTAATGATAGATATTTTACCCACAGGTTTTACAGGTAAGTAAGTATTTGCCAGTAGCTGTATGAAGGGGTATACAAATAAGAAAAGCTATGTATTTTTAGCTATTCACGTTGTCCTACCACATTCCTGCAAATGATATAGCAGGGTGGGCCGCCATATCAATATGCACTCTTCACGAAGATCATACCTCTCAGCGAGGTTCCCCTTCATAACATCGCGTAAAACCCATAACATCTAATTTCATAGCACTGAGACCGTCTGGAACATCCAGCCAAAATATCTGAAAAACCCATAACACTGAATTTCACCCAACATCCTAACAGTACAAATCACATGAAAATAACTGTCCAACTTCAAATATAACAACCATGTATAGTGACAACAAACTACCAAACCTGCAATTTTTTACTACGTTTCTACAGGGGGCTTGATACAATGTAGGGTTAGAAATTAACTTTTTCCCACTGTAGTGCAGGAATCTTGGAGTTGGCATATTTAATTTACAGGGACGTGTGGTCCTGGGGTACTGAAAACATAGTAAAGAAAGTGTTTAGTAGTTTGGTGTCGTTGTAATATGGAGGTGATATTTATTGTCTTGTGATTTGTAGTGTTAGTTGTGTATGGGTTTTGATTGTTTTGGGTTTTAGATATTCTGAAGATGCAATGTTATGAAATTAGTATTGCGGTTGAGCCGTGCCAGTTTTTAGATGTTTAAAAGGACCCATCTCAACTGTGGCCTGAAGACATTCACTGAATGTCCAGATATTTGTCTCAGATTTGTGAGGTTTTACATTTACGCATAAAGTAGGGGTGTCATATGGCAAATCAGTGGCAAACCATATTATAAACTGAAGTTAAAAAATAATAGTAGACATACAGGTGTCAGATGTCATATCCATCAGAAAAGCCAAGCAAATGCAATACCTGTAATTGTGTCACCTTTCTAAGTTTGTAAGAGCAATATCTAAAAATTGTCTGTATTTATGGGCCTTTGTCCCACTCGTATGTATGGCTTTGTCCAGATCTCATGCTCTAAGAGGTTAAGAGGTATATTCCAGATACATGTCTCTCAAGTGTCACACTGTCACATCTCATGGTCACTGCTACAAATAATCCTGGACACAGATAGAAAACCAGTTGACGTATGCCTGTACCATACTCACATAACAGCAGTCCAGGGAACCACTCCTCTGCCAAATATGTAACCCTGACATGTACAAGTTCATCGCTGATTCATGTACTGTTCAGCCCAGTTGCTCTGATTTGCCTCGCCACCATTCAGGCTTTGCTTCTGGGTATTTTGTAGTACAGAAGCTTTCTACAGCCATTGGTAGATGTAAAAGTGAGGGACAGACCATAGCCTGTGAACGGTACTGTTGTGCCAGAAAATAGAAGCATAAACAGTTGTTAATGGTTTTTCTTCGTCTCCCCCATCATCTGCATCAATAATTATTACTCATATACTAAGTGGGTATGTTATTAGTGCTCCAATAATGTTGGGACTCTTGTGTTATATTATTGTTACATATGTTTGATTGCTTGCATGCTAATATATCTTGCTCAAATACCATTGTTGGTGGCCTGATACTTGCCATCAATCATACTTGTGCATGCTGTTATGATGCATTACCTGTTGTTCAATTCTTGCCGCACGTGTTCTGTTTTGCAATGAAACTGTTTCAAATCTGTTTTATGGGGTTAACTCTCATTCACCTAATGGAGCTCAGGAAGTTCCTGCAAAGTAACCTCAATGGGCAGAAACCCTAAGCCTTTTGTCACAATCAAATTATGTCTCACATTTCAAACAAAATGTTAATATCTCTGGAACCATAGTAGTTATGAAAAAGTATAAATGGCAAACACTTCAGCTCAAACTATTTTTTTATAGTGGTAGTGATTCTTTAGGTTCTGAGGTCTTAAGAAGCCAGATTTTATAAGTCACAGTAAACCCAGTAACTATTACAATTTAGCTGTCATATTTTGTAAAACAACTTTACAATATGTCAGCAACCACTCAAATTACACATATGCTGTCAGCAGCATTTTATTCATCTATCTGAGCTTATTCATATGAGGCTAAGGGAGTTCTGTCTGTGTTACTTGGCTATTGAGTATTTAGTAAAATGTGAAACTTATGTCCATATAAATTAATATAATAAAAACAACACTATTATATATTTGCCTGCACATAGACAGAGTGGTCAAATAATATTAATGTGAAGTTGAATTTGCCATTGTAGAAGCTTTTAAGATGACATCTTTTAAAATCTTTGTACATAGTATGATTTTGGAATTATTGATGGGGCCATGAATGTAGCAATATTTGATGCCCAGGAAGATGTCAATAGAAGTTAACTGCAGATGCACCTGGAGCGTCCGTCACTCGGATGTAATGATTTAATTGGAACACTGGCGCATGCTGTTATAACCTAATCTTGAAATGTGTTGTTGATGACTAACCAACATTTTCCCGCGTAAAACGTCCAGCTGCTCATAGCACATTTGGTTAGGCAGATCCCAGTGGATCCACCTCTCCCACTTCATTTGGCCGTGGCACCAGGCCCCAGCATGTCTGGGACCCAAACCAGATCTCCCTAAGTCTGCTAGTTCCCGCTGCCACCTCGAATTGGGAACCACCCACAGGGGATGGGTCCTGTCCTCCAGGAGTGGGGGAGTGGACAGGGAGGCCATCACCCTCAATCAGGTCCAGGCTTTGGTGCAGCAATCTTTGATCTGAGCTTGGAGACTGAAGCTGCGCCTAGATGATGGCTGCCTGAGGTTGCCTTGAGGGAGCAGGCTGCACCTGATCAGTCCCCAGCACTACCACCTTTGGGGCCATGAAGGGTGCAGTGGTGACTGTCAATAAGGTGTGGATCTCCGAGTCGCACACTGTGTAACCATATGGGGCCCATGGGCTCGGATTCCCAACCCGCCATCCTGTGAAATGTTTACCCCCTCATGTGTCATATACCATCCTCGTCTATGGTCTTGTCTGTCGTCTTCCTACCCAATCTACCTACCCAGACATACCTACAGTCCTTCCCCAACATCCACTCTCACCTTAAAAACAATAAAAGTGCATCTGTCCTCAAAAAACAATTTCCCCATACATAGCTGTCCATTTTGCACATATGTCCACTCAGACACATGGAATCTGGTCCAATTGGTTTGACAACACATTCTCTCTTGTCCTCCCCTCTCTCTTTGGGGTTTGAGTGTCACCTCAAATTCACCTACAGAATTCCGTAATAATGCACAGCTGTTGCCAGCAAGAAATGGACAGCTATGGACCTTCCCTACACCTATTCTTCACATAGCTACCTATCCTTCATATTGTTTTTCCTGTGTCATTGCCCCTTTTTCACCACTTTTTTATCAAACCTTTTTCTTTTCCTTTAAAGAAATTAGCATGGGTGCAAGCGGTAGTAAGCAGGAGTAAGTGAGTTTGGCAGCGATGCTATCAAGTGAAGCCAATGCAGATTAAGCATCTGTATGTTTAACTGCAGTGTTGGCATCATTTAACATGCAAACCTCTTACAACTGCTTAAACTGCTTTTTTAATCAGCTCTGTTTCCATCAGCCATTGTTCTGTCTAGCAACAAAATTATCAGCTTTTCCAAGTCTCAAAGCATGTGGCCCTGTACACCATAGTCAGAGCAACATACCACTACACGCATTTAGGTGGTAAGACTGCTGATCTTTTTCAAAACACATACGCAGTAGAGTCATTCAACAGTAGTGAGGAAAAGATTCTGTATAGAATCAGTCAGGTTTTCGTATATATACATATACACATGTATATATGTCTGGAGATGCATATATATGGGAAAAATATAGACATAATAAAGATATATATATATATATATATATATATATATATATGTGTGTGTGTGTGTGTGTGTATGTAATAATATATATATATATATATATATATATATATATATATATATATATATGTGTGTGTGTGTCAACAGTGTGTGTGTGTGTGTGTGTGTGTGTATATGTATATATATATATATATATATATATATATATATATATATACATATATATACATAAAACAAGAAAAATATATATATATAGGCTGTGTATGCCTGTACATGTAGTGGAGTCATACATCAGAAACATACCTCCTCAACCTCTTACGGTTGCAAGAAATCTGGCAGCCAAAAGTCAACCAAATGGGGGACAATGGGTCACAAAACTAGGGACATATGAAAAATATTGCTGCTATAAATGTAGAAAGTAGGCAGAGTGACAGGGTTTGTTTCCAGCATACATGTTCGGAAGGATGTGAGTTCGGAAACTGAAATGTATGTCATCATTGCTGTCAGAAATCCTCAGATCATCACAGTGATTTACCAGGAAATAAAAATAATGAATCTGTGAACAAACCAGAACAAGGAGCAATAAACCTGGACATTCTGCAACAATCCAGCCTATAGAGAGGTAGGCTCAGAACCCCTTAGTGCAATGAATTTGGACCAAGTCTGACAAAGTGGGGGAAGAAAGCCATAAAAATAGGGACATATCTGAAATACTGCAGTAGATAAGCTGACACAGTTGCTGCAGTAACACCCTCCTGTATGTCATAACATATATTGACTGAAATAGCACAAGTCCAACACTCAATTACTTCTCATTAGTTAGTGACTGAAATCCTCACATCATCCCACTGATGTGTCGAAATACAATATTTATAGTGGCCAGGCAACAGTATATCCTACAATATTTGGACATAACATCACATTAGGAAACAACACTCATCTGCAAAAGCATGTCACCAAGCACCATCAAACTACAGTCAGACTGACACAACTCTAACCTAAATCCACTATGGGAATTCCACATATATTGGCAAATATATCAGGGCGCTACAGGGATGTAACAGCACTGAAAAACAGACACACCAGTGTGAAAGTGCATACTGACAAATCCAATTCCACCACAGTCACAGTGACATACCTGTAAGCCAAAGGAACAGTGCAGCATAAGATTTGTGCCAGGGCAAAAACATCTCAACATGTTTGCCACTCACAATATTACCCCTACATATACTGGCCCAATTCACAGAGTAGTATGATGCCTGATCTTGCTATGGGACATGTCTCAGTCTTCCCCTTACAAACATATGAGCCAACTGACCACTGAAACTGGAGCAGCATACACAAGAAGATGAAAAGGAGCCATAACACATATATCTACCCCTCCTACACAAAGCCAAATAACATTGACACACTACACTGCACTACAATCCTGACACTCTGTCAGCAATCACCATAAATACACAGATCTCTCAACTGTTCAGAGTCCCACAGAATGTCCAGGCTTTGTCCTCATATATAAGGCCTCTTACACATAACATGTGTCTTGGTAGTCTGATACATCACTGGGATGGTATCAGGAATGAAGCACAAAATAATGATATACCCTACCTCACCCTCTTACTGCATGACATCTGGACAAAGTCTGACATACTTGGGGGCAGAGGCCCCAAAACAGGTGCATATGTGAGATATTGCTGCTATAAACTGAGACAGTTGCTGGTGTAACAGGGTTTGTTGTAACATCTCTTTTCGGAGGGATAGCAAATCCTAAAAACAAATGGATGATACCATTTACTAACTGAAATCCTCACAGTATGCTACTGATTTTCCAAAGACAAAAATGTCTGAGGAACACACCAAACATGCAAGTCCAAGATCTGGCCATTCTGCGGATAGCCATATAGGTGAGAGTTATGTCAACTGCATAACACTGTCAGACTTAAAATCAAACAGAAAAGCCATGTCCACGCAAACCCTGTTAAACTAGCATTATTTTAACTGTATAAATAGCACACATTCTGTCCCTATGTCTGGAACATTCTCCCCAGTTCGTGGAGCTGTCTCCACAGTTTTTGTTGTAAGAGATTATTTCCAACTACTCTCTGTGATGCTGTTACACACCTCCATGAAGTCCCCGGGTAATACCACATATGAAGTACTCAATAATAGGAGTGTGTTGACATGCCATTGGCTATAGTGGGAATAACACCACAGCTGTCTCCTGCATGCAATTGCAAGTGGGGGACACCAATTGGTGAACAGGCCATCAGCTGCTCATGAGCATTACCTACAAAAGGCAAGCTGCTGCCTATGCAAAACAGGTATATACCCTACATCTGGGAGAGTGAGAGAGAGAGAGAGAGAGAGAGAGAGAGACACACACAGACCAAGAAACCAAGCTACACATATTGGAATAAAACCAACCATACTTGAAAAAAAAGGTACATCAAACAAGTAAGCATGTAATGGAATGCAGTAGGGGGTATTTAATAATGGGAAATAGGAAGTTCAAACAAATATGTCCCAACAAGACTTGCTGTACTGATAGACTGCAGATCAGTACCTTTGGCCATAGCAACTGGGTCTGTCTGCAGTGATATAGATCACATCTCAGGCCCTTGAGTCACCCCAGGAAAGGATGGCTCACATATGACTACTACTGGAGTGTATGTTGAACAATACTGACTGTGACACTGCTAAGCCAGCTCCTGGGATGTTTGGCAGATATCCATATGTTAATTGTGAATACAACTATGATATAAATGTTTGTCACAGAAATGTGAGAGACCTATACAGGGTATTTGCATAGTGAAATACTGTTGCAGATGTGTTGTTGAACTGCATGTGATATACTGAGCTCATACCATTCAACATTCCAGTGTTATGCACACTGAGCATATGTGTGCCTCATATTTGTAGTCATTTACTCACAGAGTTGTGTTATGTCTGGCAAATTACTGGCATCCTGTGAAGACTGACATTACAATATATCCTTCCCTTTCTTTTAACTGTTCCCATTAGGGGTCGCCACAACAGATCATCTGTCTCCATTCCTTACTATCCTCTGCATCTGGATCTGTCACACCAACCACCTGCATGTCCTTTATCACCATATCCATACACCTTATCTTAGGCCATCCTCTTTTCCTCTTACCTGGCAGCTTCATCTTTACCATCCTTTTTCCAATATACTCAGCATCCCTACTCAGCACATGTCCAAACCAACATAATTCCACTACTCTCTGGCTTTGTCTCCAAACTGTCCAACCTGGGCAGACCCTTTAACATACATATCCCTAATCCTGTCCACCCTCATCACACCCAGTGCAAATCTTAACATCTTTAACTCTGCCATGTCCAGCCCTGACTCCTACCTTTTTGTCAATGCCACTGTCTCTAACCCATATAACATAGCAGGTCTCACTACCATCTTGTACACATTCCCTCTCACTCTTAATGGTACTTATCTGTCACAAATCACTCCTGATACTTTTCTCCACCTTCCCCATCCTGCCTGCACTTTCTTCTTCACCTTTCCCCCGCAATCGTCATTACCTGAACTATTGATTCCAAGTATTTTAAACTCATCCACCTTTGCAAACTCTACTCCCCACATCTTCACCATTCCTCTATCCTCCCCCTAGTCATACATATATATTCTGTCTTAGTCCTACTGACCATCATTCCTCCCCTCTCTAGAGCATACCTCCACTTCTCCAGGGTCTCCTCAACCTGCTCCCTACTCTCACAACAGATCACAATGTCATCTGCAAACATCACAGTCAATGGGGACTCCTGTCTGATCTTGTCTGTCCACCTGTCCATCACCACTGCAAATAAGAAATGGCTCAGAGCTGAAACCTGATGTAATCCCACCTCCATCATAAATGCACTTGTCACTCCCACCGCAGAACTCACTACTGTCACACTACACTTGGACATATCCTGGAGCACTCTTACAGATTCCTCCACCACTCCTGACTTCCTCATACAATACCACAACTCCTCCCTAGGCACCATGTCATATGCTTTCTCTAAGTCCACAAAGACACAACGCAACTCCTTCTGACCTTCTCCGTACTTCTCATCACAACACTCTAGAGCAAACATTGCATCTGTACTGCTCTTTCCTGGCATGAAACCATACTGCTGATTACTAATCCTCACCTCCCTTCTTAACCTAGCTTCCACTACTCTATCCCATAACTTCATGCTGTGACTGATCAATGTTATCCCTCTCTAGTTACTACAGCTCAAGACATCACCCTTATTATTCTTATAATCAGTACCAAAACACTTTTTCTCCACCCTCATACATCCTCTCACTTTTCCAAGATTACATTAAACAATCTGGTTAAAAAGACCACTGCCATTTCTCCTAACCACCTCTATGCTTCCACAGCTATGTCATCTGGACCAACAGCCTTTCCATTCTTAATCCTTTTCATAGCTATCCTTACTTCCTCCTTGCTAATCCGTTGCACTTCCTGATTCACCATACCTACATCATCCAACCTTCTCTCTCATCTTTTCAATCAACAGCCCCCCAAAGTACTCTTTCCATCTGCTCAACACACTCTCCTCACTTGTGAGAATGTTTCCCTCATTATCCTTCATCACCCTTATCTGCTGCACATCCTTCCTAGTTTGGTCCCTCTGTCTAGCCAATTGGTACAGGTCCTATTCTCCATACTTAGTGCCCAACCTTTCATAAAACACTTTATATGCCTCATCCTTAGCCTTTGCCACCTCTCTCTTGCCATGCACCTCATCTCCTTATACTCCTGTCTACTTTCTTCATCTCTCTGATAATCTCACTTCTTCTTTGCCAACCTCTTTCTCTGTACACTCCCCTGCACATCCTCATTCCACCACCAGGTCTCCTTGTACTCCTTCCTCTGTCCAGATGTCACACCAATCACTTTTCTAGTTGCCTCCCTTATTAGCTGTGCTGTAGTTACCCAGATATTCAGTAACTCTTCACTGCCACCCACTGCCTGTCTTAACTCTTCCCTGAACTCAACCTCACAATCACCCTTTTTCAGTTTTGATTTGATCCTAGGTGTTGCCCTCACACTCCTCCTCTTCTTGATCACCATCATCCTACAGACTGACATTATATGCTGCCTAACTACACTTTCCCTGTCACCAATTTACAGTCTCCAATATCCTTCAAACAGGCCCTCCTGCACAGAAGATAATCCACCTGTGTGCATCTTCCTCCACTCTTGTATGTCTCCCTATGCTCCTCTGTCTTGTTAAAATATGTATTCACCACCACCATGTCCATCCTTTTTGCAAACTCCACCAAATCTCATCTTTTGCATTTTTTTGCTTAACACCATACCTATCCATCGCTTCTGCATTCCCTCTGTTTCCTTCACCAACATGCCCATTGAAATCTGCTCCAATCACCACTCTCTCACCCTTGGGTACAGTCTTCACCACTTCATCCAACTTACTCCATGATTTTTCTGTCTCATACATCACACACACAACTAGTGGAGCTATGCACTAACAACAGTCATCATTACACCTTCAATTTCTAGCTTCATTTACATTATTCTATCTGATGCTTTTCACCTCCAAAAACATCCTTGCCATAGTGTTCCTTCAGGATAACCCCTACACCATTTCTCCTCATATCCACACCATGATAGAACTATTTGGACTGAACTCTGATACACCTAGTCTTATGTCCTTTCCATCTGTCTCTTGCACAGACAATATATCAACCTTCCTTCTGTCTATCATATCAGCTAACTCTGTCCCATACCAGTCATATTGTCAACATTAAAAGTTCCTACCCTCCCTAACACAGTCCTAGCCTTTCTCCTCTCTTCCTGCCATATGAGCATTGGACATTCCCCAGGGTATGTCCATGAATGCAAAGGCTACTCTGCTATCAAATGATTTAAGTGTGTTACAGCAATATTAAGAAAGTGTCACTAATTATGGCCCATCACCCCCTTGTATGTGTGGCATCCTCCAAATGTCCTGCTCTAACAGGTTGATAGGACTGACTGAGCAGCAAGAGTGTAACTACAGTGTGCCATACTGACATAGAACAGAAATGTATATCAGGTATTACCTGTGCACATCTATGTATGAGTAGGTGTACCTGGCTGCCTCATAACAACAGACATGAGATGCAAAATGTCAGGTAAATAAGCTGTATATGTTGCTCATGGACACAATCTCAGTTTCTATGCATCCAAAAGAGTTAGAGTTATACAGCTACTGGTTGTTGCATTGCCCTGATATAGACATGGGTACTAGAATTAGCATGATTATCAGGTTGAAATTTCAGAGGTGTCCAACAGTGTTATGACCTTGTGTCCATGCCTGCTACAAACAGCCATATGACCTTACCTGTAAAAACCTGTCTCCACCAAAGTAGAGTAATCCCCTTTGCTGGACAGCAGCAATACACAAACCACATAATTGGTCACTATGTCGGCTGTA
Organism: Protopterus annectens; assembly: GCF_019279795.1. Classification (NCBI taxonomy): domain Eukaryota; kingdom Metazoa; phylum Chordata; order Ceratodontiformes; family Protopteridae; genus Protopterus; species Protopterus annectens. The sequence goes on from NC_056751.1 coordinate 799,475,408, forward strand.
CAGGTCAGAGTAGGAGCAGGCACCAACTTGGCAGTGAGTCAACCTTTGTCTGAACGAGCATATAAGGTCACAGGTGGATTACTGTAAGGCTAGCTATGAGTACAAACTGGACACATCTGCAATGGGCAATCACAAGGCTGTCTTCACATATGTCTGCAATCCCTGAGGCAACAACCCAACCAACCCTATAATGGTGGTCAATCACACCACATACACACACCATAACTATAGCCAAGCTGCTGCAGACAGGTTTAGGGCAAACATCACCCCCCTGGCTCACCATCAGTGTAAGTGGATATGCACAGCACCCACACCCCTCCCTTCATCATCAGGGAGTAGATACATAATGCCAAATCAAAGTCAACAAAACCAAGTCTCCATGGGACCTGATTACATTCCTGTCTGCATTCTACATGAACTCAGGCATATGCTTCCAGCTCCATTACACACTGTATGCAAGCAAAGCCTGAGCACCGTTGACATCCCATCTGCTAGGAAGATGGCCACTGGCATCCCTCTACACAAACCTGAATGATGAATGGTGATTTATGCAATGTACTGGCCCTTACTGGGGGGAACATGACACATCAGGAACAGGAGTGCAATGCAGGTTCATACTGTGCTGATAGATGACAGGGGTATGTTGTGGTTGTATGTGGTAGCCAGTGATCAGCAATATTAATGTGCTGGCTCTGTAAATAACTCTGGGCAATATCTGAGGTCCTGTGATGTGTTTCTCTGTTTATGTCTTCCAGGTGACATGCAGCATCAGCCAGCATACACTGCAGAGGAGACTGCAGCTATTATGGAAGCAATAATACAGCACCATGTGGTGCTGTTCAGCTGGAGACAACAAAATCTGTGAGAGTGGACTTCTCTGTGGGATGACCTTGTCCACAAAATGAACACATTGGGCCACCATGGCAACACATACGATCAGGTCAGGCATTGGGTAACTCACCTGATAAGTTGTGCCTGGCATTGGGCTGCTGCTGGGCCAGGGACTGTATTGCTACAGATAAGGATCCAGCCAGACAGGCCATACTTATGACAACAGAGGAGCTCCTTACCAACCTTAGGACAGCCCCCATACAACACCCAGCACATGAAACATCAGTTGTGGAGGTGGGTGGCACCCAGGTAACAGGTGAAGAGCATCCAGGTAAGCCCACAGTGCACATAGGTTCATAGGTAGGTACTAGGCTATTGGCCCAAGGGCCTACGTAAGCCTAGCCAGCAAGGTTCCATAGCTTATGCCACCCAAGAAAGTTATTTTTCCTGTGCCACTGTCCAGCAGAGACACAGAAGTGATCCCCAGGGTGTATTTCCTATTTCCCATCCACTCATCAAGATTTTTCTTGAAGAGTGCTAATGAAGAACTTTGCTTGACATAGATGGGTAGCTTGTTCCAGAGTATAGGAAGTCTCTGGAACATGAATCTATCCCTCCAGCATGTCCTGTTTATTGTTGTGACATCAATTTTTTCATGTTGCAGTCATACTGTCTTCTATAGAGTACCTAGATGCATATGTCAGTTCAAACTGCATTTGTGGGTTGGTTTTAGTAATGCACACAAGTGCACATCTATGATGAGGGACAGCAAATTGTGTACTATCATAGCTTATACTTTACCTGCGCAGACATGTAGCATTATTCATCTTGTACCAATGCCAAATGTGAGTCTGCTGACAATACCTCTCCCCCACAACTACATAGGTACATCTGATCTGCATGTGGGACAGCAGCCTGAAGCCGGTGAGTATGGGATTTTCCTGTTGTGGCCCACCAGTACCCCAAGCATGTTAAGGTCATGCATGTGACCATGCACATAACTGTTACTCTCAGCTCGGAAATTCTTATGTTCACTTGGGGGTTTGGGGAAATGCATTCCTAAGGGAAACCTTTTTGCAAAGGAAAGGGGGTGGTCAATAAAAAATTTTTAAACAAAAATTAAAACCCGGGGCATTCCCCAAAAATTTTTGGAAAAGACAAAAAAATGGGGGGAAAGGGGAAAACTGGGGGCCAAAAAATTTTATTAAATTTAAGGTGTTTAAAAGGAAATAAATGGTGGGACACAAATGGTTGAATTTTCCCGGATTTGTTTTTAAAACAAAAAAGAAAAACAAAACAAAAATTTAAAACCCTTTAACCCTTTCATTGCCTAAATTGGGGACAAAATTGAAAACAAAACAAATTGTTAAAAAAGGAAAAAAAAGGGCAAATAAAAATTTACAAGAAATTAGGAAAGTTGACAGGCTAAAAAACTAATACTGGGTTGAACAGCTTTTAATTTTTAAAAAATTTACATCTTCTTTGGGACAAAAACCTTTGGGCCCTTCAAAAAATTCAAAGACCTTTGATTAAAAAAAAGAAAAAAAATGGCAAAAAGGGCCACCCGGTTATCCTTAAATTTTTCTTCCAAAAAATTGCCTTTTTAAAAGAACCAAAAAGGGGATTCAGGTTTGAAGGAAAAGGGATTTTCCAAAAATTTTTGGGAAAAAAATTTTTTAGGCCCCAAAAAAGGGTTTTCAAAAAAACAAAAATTTCCAAGGATTGCATATTAAAATGGAAACGTTGGAAGACAAGGGCATAAAGGTGGGTGGAAAATGGGGGAAGTGCATTGAAAGAACTGGAAAAAAATGTGTGGAAAAAAGGGAAAACCTGGTTTAGGGGTGGGAGGAAGACCACAGGAACACTAAGGGATTTTCAGGAATTTACTTCGTAAAATGTTAACCCCATTGCAAAAATTCCCCAAAAAAACCCCAAAAGGGGGGGGCCAAAAAGGGGTATTTTTAAAATTAAATTTTCACAAAAGAAAAAACCGGGTTGGGAATTTTAAAAAAAAATAAAAAATCAAATTCCCCCCAATTTCATGTGGGAAAATTTTTAAATTTTAAAAACCAAAGGGTTGCAATTTTGGCCAAAAAATTTCCCAAAAGGGTTTGGTTTGGCACAAGGGGAACAAACTTTTTGAACACCAAAAAAAACCTTTCCCCGGGGGAACATGGTAAAACAGGCTCTTTGGGGGGCGAAAAAATGGAAATGGGGGGTTTCCAAGGGGGAATTAAACCCGTTTCCCAAAACCAAATTTTTTCCCTTTTGGGGAAAATCTCATTTTGAAAAAAGCCCGGGAAGAGGACACACCTTTACACATTTCCCAAAACCATAAAAATAAAAATCCCTAAAATGGGGGTTTTAAAACAAAGTTTTAATTGGGAAAAAACCACATCCCTCCAAAAAAGTGTTGGTGGGGACCCTGAAGGGGGGCCCGGCCCGGAAAAATGCCCTCAATTGCAGGGGTTGGAAACTTTTGCAAAGGAAAAAATATTCTAAGTTTGGATGGGATGGGGGAAAACCTTCCCAAGAAACCCGGCTGGTGTTTTAAAAAAATCTTTAAACAAAAGTTTAGGGGTTTAAAAAGGGTTTTGGCCCCAATACCCAAAGGTTTGTTTTCAAAACAACTTCTATAAAAACCCTCCCCCCGGGGTTTGTTCTTCAAAAATTTTTGGTTTCAAGGGAATGGGCCTTAAAGGTGGGGGAAAAAGTTAAAAACCAGTTTCCCCTTTTGGCCCAAAAAAATTTTTTTTCGAAAACCCGGGATGGAAAGGGGTTTCTAAAAACTTAAAAATAAACCAAAATGAAGCTTAAAAAGGTTGTTTTGGAATGGGCCCCTTGAAAATACTTAATAGGTTTTGGGGGTGGAGGCCTTCAAAATATGTCAAATTAAATTGGGGGTTCCCCAAAAATTCAAATTTTTAAATAATGTGTCGAAAATTAAAGGGATTTTATGAAAAAAACAACCCAAAATTAGTTTAATTGACATCTGCAACCCGTTTTTAATATTTCCTTTAAGTTCCAAAATTTTTTGCTTAATTGGTTTAAAAGGTTATGGTACAAATGGGTGCAATGTTTCTTGGGCCCATTTTTTTACAACAAACCCCATTTAAAAGGGTGTTAATTTTAAATTTGTAACAGGGAAGGGGGAAAAGGGGGAAATGGTTTGTTGAACCTGTCCAAGGGGGTTTTTAAGTGTGGTCAAAAAAAGTTGGGGAAAATTCACCCCGTTTGGCTAAAATTTGAAAAACCTGTGAGCCTGTCTTCCAAAAACCCCCCTGAAGTTGGGGTTGTTTGTGGAGTTGGTTTTGCATTGGGAACAAAAGGGAAAAGGGGGCAGGGTATTAATTTACATATGGTTTTTTTTAAAAGGGTGGGGGGCATTTTGGTGGTTAGGGGGGTTTCCCGGGGGGTTTGATGTAGTGGTTTTGAACTTGAATGAAGATGGTCTTTCGGCACATGGTGTTGTGGGGTAATCTGTGTGTTGGGTTCCCCCTGTCAACCAAAAAATGTCCCCCCGGGAAATTTCCCCAAAGGTCCCCCCCACAGGTGGGGTCATGGTGGTAAAAAGGGGGTTTACTATCTGGTGTAATGTCATTCCTGCCCCCCCCCCCCCCCCCCCCCCCCCCCCCCCCCCCCCCCCCCCCCCCCCCCCCCCCCCCCCCCCCCCCCCCCAAACAAAAAAAAAAAAAAAAAAAAAAAAAAAAAAAAAAAAAAAAAAAAAAAAAAAAAAAAAAAAAAAACAGAAAAACTCCCTTTGGGCCCCAATTTTATTTTGGTTTTTTATAAAATTCCCCCCCCGGCCCCCAAAGGTTTTTGGTTTTTTGGTTCCCCCCCCGGGGCCCCCCCGGGGAAATTTTGTGCCAAAAAACTTGGCAATTTTTTCCCACTTTTTCCATTCCAACAATTTTTTTCCCCAAAGGCACAGGGTGAATATAGTACAGTGTAGCCATGTAATACTGTTTAAGGTGCTGTCTGCTTGCAGTTGTTATGGGTACACATAAAGGTGTATGTACCTTATTAGCCATGATGCATTATTGCTGCTATTACCACTGACTGAATGTAGTCTGACATGCTGTATTCTGTTTGTGTTCCAAGTGTCTGTGTGTCTGCATGCAGTGGCCCTGCAGACATTACCACTGTGGAGTTTGGCAGAGTGGAAATACACTGACCATTTCATAGCCAAGGTACAGCTTTATATGTACATTTACCAGGTGTGTATGCATGCAACAGTGTGTGATGGACACTGTTGTCAGACAGTGTGACCTGGCATACATACCTCTTGTCACAGACAGGTAGCCTTCAGACATGTCACCTCAGTGTTGTATAGTATCACAGGCTCATACATTTGGAACAGGTTACTGGAGTACTGTCAGTAGGTCTCTCACCAGCTTAGCTATGAGATTGACTGCAACTGATTCATGTGTCAGCACCTGTTGCCCCTGCCATTTCTTTCCCATACACTCAACCCTGAGGCAGTTGTTGATGGCATGCATGGTACTGTGTATGACAGGTTTGTGGTATGTATTCCTGAGTTCACAGGGTGGAACAGGGAGACAAAATGGTATACCCTTTGCATACACAAAGTAAAGACTGACACAGGGGATGTGCATACAGTAACACAAACACAGTTTGCAATGTACACATTCATAAACCTACATATCCACTTTAATATATTATAGCGCTACATGCACATGACATGCCCACATAGATTATATGCATGGGACATAACCCACTACCTCTTACAACACGTAATGTTGTGAATGCCTTCATGGATGGTGAGATAACCCACCAGAAATAGCACCTGGAGTCATCTATTGCTCCTACAAGCCAGGGCAAGTGATAGGGTAACAGTCATTGTATCAGCATGATGTTTCAATCAGGTATGATATCTGAATGCTGGCATGTATATCAGTACACTAACTGTGACTTATTTGGCAACAATAACACATACATGGCCATTGTTAGGGGACACAGACCACATATGAGTTGCAAAATCCAGATATTCCATAGACATCTGTAAAGATGACTGGAATGGCCTGTACAAAGGATTAACATGCTGCGTGTGCGGCAGATGTCATTAACATGCTATATAAAGTAATACTATCAGGAGATGGTAAACAGGTGTGGATGGTACACACATCAAAATGGTATAAACCACACACACAATATGATTCTCAACCCAAACACACACACAGTTGCCATTATTGAGATTAGAACCCCTACCTATCTAGTTATTTTTACTAGAGTGTTACACAGTTGTCAGATGCCCCACAGAGCTTATATGAATTCACCTTGTCCCAAGGAACTTCTAAGGTGAATGATATCAGCAGGCCTTGTGAAAGTAGGGTGATGGGAAGTGTACAGGGCGGTACATCTCAGAATGGTAAAATCCACACACAATATGATTTTCAACCCAAACACACACACACAGTTGCCAGTATTGAGATTAGAAACCTTATCAGATGCACCACAGAGCTTATATGAATTAATCTTGTCCCAAGGTATGTCTAAGGTGAATGACAGCAGAAGGCCTTGTAAAGTAGGGTGATGAGAAGTGTATAGGGTTGTACACAACTCAAAATGGTACAACCCACACATGATATGATTATCTCACACACACACACACACATACACTTACTTGCCAGTATTGAGATTAGAATGCCTGCCTATCTAATGATTTTTACTATAGTGTTACGTAGTTATCACACACACAGCAGAGCTTACTGGGCTGATAACTGGCCAAAGGTGCTGATAAAGGGAATGACATCAGCAGGACTGGCAAAGTAGGGCACTGGGTGGGAAACTTATCAAAATACTTCTTCTTACAAACAAACACACACACACACACACACACACACACACACACACACACACACACACACACACACATGCAAACATATTTGCCGGACCTGACACTAGAACCTATGCCTATCTACTGATTTCTACTACAGTGTTATGCAATTATCGCACTCGCTACAGAGCTTTCTGGTCTGACAACTGGCCAAAGGTGCTGATAAGGAGAATGACATCAGCAGGACTGATAAAGTAGGGCACTGGGTGGGAAACTTATCAAACTACTTCTTCTTACAAACATACACACACACCCAAGTACACATTTGCCAGATCTGAGATTAGAACCGCACTTATCTAGCGATTTGTACTATAGTGTTACACAGTTATCACATGTGCTATGGAGCTTAGTGGGCTGACAACTGGCCAAAAGTGGTGATAAAGGGAATGACATCAGCAGGACTGATAAAGTGGGGCACTGGGAAGTGTTGTGGGTAGGAATGGCCTAAAACTGTTTCACCTACAAACACACACACACACACACACACACACACACACACACACGCACACGCACACGCACACACACACACACACGCACGCACGCACACACACACACACACACTTGCCAGTATTGAGATTAGAACCCCTACCTGTCTAGTTATTTGTACTACAGTGTTACACAGTTATTGCACATGCTACAGAGCTTATAGGGGTGATATGTGTCTAATGGAACTTCTAAGGTGAATGACAGCAACAGATCTTGTGAAGTACGGCCATGTGAAGTGTACTGAGTTGGAGCAGTCTCCTAATACTTAGACCTACAGACACACACACACACACACACACACACAGACACACACACACACATGCACATAGGCAGGTGATGTGATATTATAAACCCAATTTCAGTACTATTACACAATGGGGCTCACATTTTATGCTGGCACGTGCAACTGTTTACAACTGGTATGCTACTGTCCACAGCAAGACATTACTGTATGCCATTTAGGATATCTGTGTGTGTGACTCACTCTGTGTCCCCCTGTGTGTCTCCATCTATCACTGTCTGTCTCTCACTTCCCAACATCTATATGTGTGTATGCTTGGCATATATTTTGTTATCTGTTGCCCATATATATGTGTGTGTGTATCTCATGCAACAGATGCAGATATGTCAAATTTGGGCCACCTATAGCTAGCTGAGGGTAATTCTGGCTGATCTGTTTGTGTGTGGAGACAGTTAAGGTGTACATGGATGTCTGTATGCATAAACATATATACACAATACAGTAATATATTCCGGTGTGGGTTCCAACATGGTTTGTGATTCTCTAAGTGTAGGAGCATGCCCCGTGTGACCTTCTATAGTTAGAGTGGGTCTCATTCCAGAGATAGGTGTACTCCAGTCCAGGGTTTTGTGTGCTACAACCATACCTCTCAGGAGTACACAGGACTTTCCTCAGGGTACTGGGTTTGTTTAGCAGACATTTTCTGACATATACGTAGTCTAACACTGCAATGTATTGTGTCATTACCTAGTGCCAGACATCCTCAGATCATCACAGTGCTTTACCAGAGGAATACTAGTTGTATGATGCATAGACTGATATTATGAGGGCAGCTATGTACATTCTTGCCCAACAAGGCCATTTGTGAGGTGTGGCTACAGCTAGTTGAGTGATGATGCACTGTGTAAACAGTCCAGCAACCTGGTGATATACCGGCTGGGGATCTCCTGTCGTATGGTATATTTCTAACCTGAGATGTCATATCCTTGTGTGGGCATACCACTCACCTGTACATTTTTTGGCAGGTTGTTCAGGTGTTTGGCTAGAGGTTTCATCCTGTCTACGTAAACTTGTGTTTTTATGGCAAATTAGTTACATATAATTGAAAAGTGATGTTACAAAATACTGACAGACATTACTGTTTCAGACTATATAACCTTCAGACAACTCCTGCTACTGCAAACCATTCACCATATCAACTTTCTCAGTATGTAAGGGTGATATTTACAATGCATGCCTACCATTGTGCTTTGTTCCACTTTTATTTCTGCTCTTGTCCAGACATCTTGCTGTCAGAGGTTGGGAGTTATAGGTGTGGGTATAGAGTGCATTCTACTGGGCAGGTATGTCCATTATATGTAAAAGCAAACATAAGAAAAAAAGGGTTATTGAGAATAACCACTGGCAACAGTACCAAAAAAAAAATTATATTCACAAAAGCCTTGGCACCTCAGCTACACCTCCTTCAAGATGTCCATTTTATGTGTAGTATATTCCACATCAAACTGTGAGTTCCAGGTATGAAAGTGGCAGAACAGTGGGTGTCACTGATATGCATAACAGTTGGCACTGCAGTTATCTGCACATGGCTCTGTTAAAGACAGCACTGCATCTAGAGCACTACAAAACGACTGCCAGGAGAATGTGCTGGCCAGAACCTGACACACATACACATAGCTCATTGAACCCTGCATATTGTGGACAAGCAACATGTTTTCATGTATATTGGTACAGCCCTGCCAATGTGTGCTATGCTGCTATTTCCCTGCAAACATACATGTTACTGCATTTCTGTGTATATATGGGGGGGGGGGCACACCTGTCAACTGTACACATTTACACAGACTGTGCTGATATTTGCTTTACATTTTGGTTCCATTTACCATACTATTCTGCCCTGTCTTGCAGACTAGATGCATATCTGTAAAGAGCACAGGTCAGATTGTAATGGCATACATTTGAGTTTCAGACTTCTTACCCTTCATAGCCTTACTGCAACTGTGAACCCTGCTGTGCTACCACTGTGTGAGTCTGTGGGGGGGTATTCAACATTGCCACCATTTGTGTGCCTTTACTAGACATTTCTCTCTGGTTTTCTACAGCTGAATTGCTGTGTTGGTGTCAGGGGTGGATATGGGACCCCCACACTGACATCCATGCCTGTGGCCTATGACCCCCCAGTTAGTTGTCACCACACATATTCTGCAGTGGGATTTTCCCCCTTGGGTACTACTGCATAGTGTGTGGAGGCCAGTTTTGGCCTATTTCCTGGTGTCCCACATAGTTGTCAGTTGTGTGCTGCTAACCCAATAGGCCACCCCATTCCCTTGCATGCATGCAGCATTACCGTAGATATGCTAGCAAAACATACTAATCCATTCATTTATTGTTAAGAAGATTGACTTACCTTGTGCCTACTGCAGTTGTGAGGACGGTGCTTGAGGGCCTCCTTTGTTGGATGCACACAATAGACTGCCTATACATGGCAAGTTACAGATAATGTGATGTGTGTGTGTCATTGCCTGCGGCAGTTGTGAGGACGGTGCTTGAGGGCCGCCTATCTTGGATGCACACAGTACACTGCCTATACATGGCAAGTTACAGGTAATGTGATGTGTGTGTGTGTCATCCATTTTATTGTGTGTGTGAGTCAGAAAGAGGTGTCAGTCCCTGGGGTCCCTACAGTGTCAGTGTGTGTGCTTTGTATTGCCTCTTTGTCAAGGCCTTAGCATACTGGGCATGCCTCCATCACCTACAGGAGCAGGCTGAGGGGCCTCCTCCTCTGAGTCCCTCTGTGCCTGTAGGAACCTTAGCAATGGTGGTGGTCTGTGTGGCCCTTCCCCGTGCTGTTCCTGCTGCAGCTGTTTCCACAAGATCATATTGTGTAGCATGGCACATACTATGAACATGTGTGCACATGTGGCTGGAGAGTACTGCAAAGCTCCACCAGATATGTCAAGGCAGTGGAACCCTGACTTGAGCATCCCAAACACATGCTCTGTAATGATCCTGGTTTGTGCGTGTTCCTCATTATGGCTTTCTTGTATGGGTGTGTGTGCATTTCTGATGGGTGTCATTATCCATGGCTCCAGTGCATAGCCAGCATCCCCTACCAGATGGCCATATGGGATGCCCCACTGGCAAATGCCTGGTGCAGCTATGACAAATGCCAGATTTGGGAGTTGTGATTGCTTCCAGGGCTGCCACCACACACATTCATGATAATGCCCTGGGTATTGCACATGACCTGGCAGTTGATTGAAGGGAATCCCTTGTAGTTTATGTAGACCCTACCCTGTTCACTGGGTGGTGCTTTGATGTGGATGTGCGTGCAGTCTATGGCACCCAGTACCAATGGGTATTCTGCTACATGGTGGAAGAGATGCATATATCCTCTCCTCACAGGTGTTGGGGAAGTAAATGTGCTCACTGGCATGTGGTAGCATGGCATCCAGAAAATGGTGGAGTACCCTGGATGCAGGTGCTTGTGAGACCCCCATGATGATCCCAGTAGGTCTTTGGTAAGTACCTGTAGCTAGAATTCTTAAGGCTACACATATCTTGGTATCCACTGGGATGGATTCTCCTCTGTTGCCTCTAGGTCTGAGTTGAGGCTGGCACAGCTCAGTGATTTGCTGAAGCATGTCTCTGTCCACCCTGTAGCACTCTACTATCCCCAGATCATGTAGCCCCTGGTAAGTTACCTGGTTCTGAACACTTTTTTCCTCCTCCTCGGTCTGTGGCGGTTGTCAGCATTATCCTCCTCTCCACCCTCAGCCTCTAGCACATACTGATGGATGAAAGCAATGGCAGCCCCTAACATTTTTCCAGTTAAAATTCCCCTGCATGTGTACACCAATGGTGTAGAGTTTGTGGGAAAAAACAGACTGTAAGGTGTTTCCGTAGTTTATACTGTTGTACTGCAGATGCTACCTGTATGATTGGCTGACTACAATGCATTCCACCTGCTAGCTACGTAATTTGTTCTTGATTGCTTTTATTCCCTTCCCATTTCCTCCCCTTTTAAGCCTTGAGGCACACCGTGCAAACCTGGTGCCCAAATGTAAACAGTCCTGCTATTTCCGGGGTTTATTTGTTTTGTTTTAGACCGGGTGCTTGCTGTGCAAATCCATTTAGCTAATTAAACATGAATAAATGGCTTTCCCTTGATGTGAACATGCTCTTCATTTCATGGAATAAATCAATACAGCCTCAGACATGCCCCCTTGCTTACCTGTGCTTAGTTAAGCTTATCTGTATACTATAGGGCTCCAATGTGCTTACTCCATGCCTGACACACCTCCTTTTCATGTCTGTTGTTCCTCCTGCTTACATGATCATGGTATAGCTTAGAAGAGTTTTGTGATTCAGTAAATTTCCCCTCATTTACATATCCCACTGCCTTAGTCCATATTTACTACACTACCCCAGAGCCTTTCTCCTTGACAACCACTGTTCCCTGGTACTGTTTTGATTCTGCATACTATAGACTATAATGGCAAAATGTGGATTTCCCTTAAAATTGAGTTTTCACATTTTATTTTCAGCATGATCCCATTTGCGTACCACTGCCCTATGCTTAAATGGCCAAGATCGACCAAAAAAAAAAAACCTTTGATTTTTATAAAAATTAAGCACTTTTCCATGCCAATGGTCATATATTTGGCCATTGGCATGCTTAAAGAGTACAATACATGTTTTTTTTTTTTTTTGTAGCTGTCATGCATCCGTTTTCATTTTTGCAGAAATGTATTCAACTACTAGCTGAATACATTTCTGCAACTAACACTATTATTGCATTGATGCCTGCCTGCTTGCTGAATCACTAACTCACCTCATTTGCATGGTTTTCACCAGCAAATGAGGTTATTAGCATTAGGCAGTAGTGCCCATGCAGGAATAGTGTAGGCACACTCATGCATGTCAAAACAGTAGTTTACTGGATCGCTCAGCGGCCATATTCTATGCAGGAGCATCTACACTGTTCCTGCATGTTGAAATTCATTTATTGAATCCCAAAGTAAGACATTATTTTTTTTTGTCACATCTGCATTTTCTTTTTTTCTATTTTTTGTGGACATATTTATTTTATTGAGTTATTCATGGGGGACTTATATTTTTAAATCTTTGATTTTTGAGGTTTAAAGCTGTAGATGATTGCTATGATGGAAATGAGATGATTACAAATAATAGTCTTAGGGCCGGATTCACGAAGGCTTGCACAGAGTCTAAGAGTAGTGTAAGACTCCAGACAGTCAATATGTCTGCCGAGCGATCCAGGAACAGCCGGCAGGGGCGTGCACGAGAGCTCCTAAAATGACTCTTGCACAGACAGTGTTAGGTTATGCAAATTACCTCATTTGCTGCTGAAAGCTATGCAAATGAGGTAAATTTGCGATCCAGGAAACACTAACCTGTCCGAGTAAGAGTAGTGTTATTTGTAGAAATGTACTCGGTTGGTAACTGAGTACCGTTCTGCAAATAGCAAAACTGAGCAATGACAGCTCCAAATAAAGGATGCATCCAGTTGAGGAAGCATGCCAATGGCCAAATATAAGGCCATTGGCATTTATATGTGTTGCAAAATAATAAAAAAAATATTTTTTTTTCCTCAATCTTCGATGTTTAAGTGTAGCGCAGCGTCGCTCAAACGTGCGGTGCTCTAAAATCCCCCCCCAAAAAAAATAAAAGCCAAAAATAGGCATTTCATTACAAATATCCATCTGCCATGCAAGTGAATGACAGGCTGAAGACAACATGGCTACTGAGTAGTTGTTGCTAAGGGGGGAAGCTCAGTGTGAGAGATGTAACCAAGCATTAGTAGGCAATCCTATGCAAATGAGTATAAGGATAGTGAATCCCAATTTTCCCTGCCATGTGAACCATGTCCCTAGAGTGTAAAAGTAGGATTAGGGGAGTAACAGAGTAGTAAATAGGTGACATCATGAGGGGTGTATGTATCAAAGACTGTAAGCGTATTGGAGCAGAGTGGCATGTGTTTGCTGTGAGTTACACAGGACTGGAAGAGGCGTGTCTACAGGTGTCTGAATTGAAACCAAGAAACCAAAGGCGTATGCTGTGGCTACAACCAAAGTTTCTTGCAAAGATGGTTACACTGTGTGCACGCGTGTACATGCCTGTACACCCGTCTATGCTTGTGTGCGTGTGTGCACCCGTGTAAGCCTGTGTAAGGCTGTGTAAGCCTGTGTGCATGGATGTGCACCCGCCTAAGCCTGTGTAAGCCTGTGTAAGGCTGTGTGCACGCATGTGTGCATGTTTTCGCTTGTTTGCACGGTGCCTCCCCCTGTGGAAACAGAAAAGGGAAAAGGAAGGAAAAGTAGTAGTAGGAAGTTAGCCAAGGAGAACTAGCAGAGCTGCCATGTGAAACCAATCAGAATCAGCCAATTACACAGGCAGTACACTAGCCCAGCCCAGCACTTAAAACTCTGCAAACAACATTCCCCCATGTTTTACTCAGAAACACTGCAACACTGCAGTATACAAAGAGAAGTGAAAACTTAAAAAGCTTAACTGAGAAAAAAAATGTTAGGGGCTGCCATTGCTATTATAAGGCAAAATGTGCAAGATGCTGAGGGTGGTGCCATTGTGGATGTTGCTGAGCAACCCACTGTGAGGAGACGGAGAAGAGTGTACAGACCCAGGGTAACCTACCAGGGGCTACATGAGCTGGAGATTGTGGAGCGCTATAGAGTGGACAGAAAGCTCCTGCTGCAAATTGTTGAGCTGTGCAGGCCACACCTCACACACAGAACCAACAGAGGGGAACCCATCCCAGTGGAAACCAAGGTATGTGTTAGCCGAAGAATACTAGCAACAGGTACCTTCCAGAGACCAACTGGTGATATGATGGGGATTTCACAGGCATCAGCATCCAGGGTACTGCACCAGTTTCTGAATGCCATGTCAGTACATGTCGGTGATCATGTATATTTCCCCAATTCCCGTGAGGTATTGGCCAGCAATATGCATCTCTTCCAGCAAATAGCGGAATACCCTGAGGTAGTGGGTGCAATTGACTGCATGCACATACACATCAAAGCACCAGCTGGTGAGTGGGGTAGGGCCTACATCAACCGCAAGGGCTTCCACTCCATCAACTGCCAGCTCGTGTGCGATGCCCAGGGCATAATACTGAATGTGTGTGCTGGCTGCCCTGGAAGCTACCATGATTCCCATATCTGGCATCTGACGCAGCTGTACCAGACATTTGCCAGTGGGGACATCCCTGACGGTCACCTAGTGGGGGATGCTGGATACGCACTGGAGCCGTGGCTGATGACATCCATCAGAAATGCACACACACCTGAACAAGAACTCCATAATGAGGCACACGCACAAACACGAAATGTAATCGAGCGTGTGTTTGGGATGCTCAAGTCACGGTTCCGGTGCCTGGACACATCCAGTGGAGCCTTGCAGTACTCACCAACTACATGTATCCAAATTGTCATGGTATGTACCATGCTACATAATATAATCCTGTGAAAACAGCTGCAGCAGGAAGAGCATGGGGCAGGGCCAAACAGCCCCCCACCATTGCCAAGGCCTGCACAGGCACAGCGTGGCTTGGAGAAGGAACAACCTGAGCCTGCCCCAGTAGGCAGAAGGAGGCGTGCCCAGTATGCCTTGGCCTTGGCAAAGAGGCAACACATAGCACATACACTGGCTCAGTAAGAACCCTGGAAATGATACCTCTCTCTGACTCGCACATAAAATAAAAGGGATGCCTAACTTGACACTACCTGTTTCCAAACATGTATAGGGAGTGTAGTGTGTGCATCCGACATAGGCAGCCCTGCAGCACCACCGGAGGCATGATTGCCATGTTTTAAGCAATATAAAGCAGGGCTAAGCAGCATTTACCAATATTTAGTATATGTAAACAAAATTGCCCGTGCTAACTAGTGCAATGTTGGGCAACGTTGAGCAAAGTTGGGCAAGGTTGGGCAAAGTCATGCAAAGTTGAGCAAAGTCAGGTAATCATGCTCATATTTGCTTTACTGTTCCTTAAGCAATCTGCTCTGCCCACATGGAAATAAAAAGCAGCGACAGGGCTCAAACCCAGGATACTGTGCACTATAGTCACAGTACTGAACCACTAAGCCATGATAGCATTTCAGTGGCAAAGACACAGCAGGACAATTGCACAGTAATGCAAACACAAAGAAATGCTGTATCATGTCCCTAAAGAGGCATAGGGGTAACCTCCCCCACAGGCCTATGTAGACAGAGAATATCAGGCCAGGTGGTGTGATGTGGGTTGTGTAGGCTATGAAACTGCAATCTAATATATGTGACATTGGATGCTAGGATCTGTAGCACAGTAGTATGCCTCAAGCCAGTACGATAGGCAACAGAACAGACTGAAATGGTGTACAGTGCATAGCAGTGCAGGCATAGCAAATGTGTATAAGTGTCAGGTGAAACCCTCATCCTATGTACACCCACAGTAACAATCAAGTGTGCCCCTGGGTAGAAATGTACAAAGAATAGCTGTCTCCCCCGTATGTAGAAATGTTGATAAGTCTATGCAAAGTGTCTCATGGAAGTCCTTCAGGCACAGCATGATCCCTGTTGATCTATGGCACAAAAGTGAGCCCTGCTATAAAGACACAGCTTGACTTTCCATACACATATAGTATAAATGTCTATACTGGGCGTGCTCACACACTCCAACAAATGTAGTGGATTTCATTCAGCATCACACTGAAAGGTCATACTGGGCATGCTCACACACTTAAAAAATGAAGCAAATGTCAGGCAACAACATACTGAAAGGTCATACTGGGCATGCTCACACACTTATGCCAAATACGGAGGTGATAATAAGGGATCTATGGACAAATGTGGATAGACATCTCTACTTCCAGAAACACATTCACAAAGTTGTCAGAAAATCATTCTATGTGTTCACATAAACTGCCAAGATCTGTGCATGTAGGTCAAAGGAGGTTCCCAGTACTCATCAGTCATCAGACCCATCAGAGAGTACCACAACACACTTGTGATGAATCAGACTAGGCACGTTCAACAGCCAGAAAGACCACTGAAGTACCCTAACAAAAGGATTACTGGCCTCAAACAGTTGCCCCATGCAACAAGATTGAATGTAACCCAATCTGTACTGTGTTGCATACTGTCTACTCAGGAGATCTCTGCCCAACAGACAGGTCCATGTCATGGCTACACTCAGATCTGTACTGAGTTACAGCTCAGTGGCACTAAATGTACAGACCCAACTGATATTGCCAACATCCTGACAGATAGGATCACTGTTAACTGTACCCCCCTCTCACCCATGAAAGAGCACACCTCTATAATGGAAGACTGCAAAGTTGCTGTCATCACGGCTGCACAGGTAAAAAACACTCTCCAAAGCCAGTATCACAGTAGCCATGGGACCAGATAACTTCACAGGCTGTGTTTCACACAAATCACAGAATGAACAGGCACCACACTGACGCACCATGTGCAGTCATAGCCTCACCTCATGCTTTGTGCCTGTTGAATGGTGCACAGTGACGGTTAACCCACTACACAAGGGTGGAGACACCATGGACCCCAGGAACTAGCACTCCATTAACCTGACGAGCCCGCTCTTCAAGGCCATGGAATGTATCATCATACAACATATAAACAATTACATTTGTAATCCCCAAACCCTGGACCACAACCATGTTGGGTTTGTAAAATGCAGATCATGTCACCTAAACCTGATAGATGACATTGAAGCAGTCAACAGAACCATCGACAAGGGTAAGGTGGTTCACACAGCCTATGTTGATCCTGCCACGGTTTACAACACCACCCCACACTCTGGAAATATAGATAAACCCACTAAACTAGGTATAAATTGCTATGTCACAAGATGGGTTGCCAACAGGCTTTCTGACAGAACACACACTGTGAAAGTAGCAGACTCCAAGTATGACATTGGACCAGTGATGAGTGCAGTACCACAAGGTCCAGTCCTGTGTCTTGTCCTGTTTAGTATCTACTTCCCTGAAGTAAACTTTAACATGGAAGGTCTGTAGCTACAGAAGTTACCAGAGGACTGCAAACTAGGAGCCATAATTGTAAACACTAAAGATGTGAACATCCTACAAAAGGGCCTCACTGAGACAGATGGCTGTTGTCAAAGCCACGGGCTCTAGCTCAATGGCAAAAGGTGCATTGTCATCTCCTTTGTTAAAAACCTCTGTAGCCAAGAACTATAACATAGGCAGTATTATACTTAACACTGAAAGTGTGACAAGGGACCTTGGGTCACAGGTGTACACTCGACACAAGTGTAATAATCACATCCCCACAGTAGTCAGGAAACCCTGCTATGTGGCACACCTCATCACAAAATTTGTCTCATGCAGGATAGAAGAGGACATTGTTCCCCACTACTCATCACTCACTAGAACTATAATAGAGTACAATGCCACTTTTGCTATGTACCTCACAAGACAACTACAACAACTGTAAAGCCTGCAGCAATACCTCACAAAGAGCATTAGCGGCCAGAAATACATGCCATACACAGACCATCTCAAAATGCTCCATCTGTACTCCCTTGCATATCACCTACTCAGATGTGTTCACTGCCTAGCATACAAAGCTATGTCAAACGCAGAGCTGTTGGACATGCTCCACGTATAACACTCACAATCCCTCTGACCTTTGGACCCAAAACCATGAGTGAAATACAAAAGGAAGGGGTGTACCCATTTACCTTATGGATACCCACACCTTCAGGTTAGTGGCACAGCATGAGGCCTTGGAGACCATGGAAGTGCAACTAACATTGGGCAAAGCTGCTCATCAGATTGTAGCCTGCTACAGATCACCTACCTTGTCACAGGAACCTCACTCAGTATTCCTGAGAACAGTGAAAAATATAGAGGTCCTATCAAACACCATTATATGAGGTGATTACAACTACCCAAACAGTGAGTGTGAGAATTACTTGTGTACAACGTCCTTTGCCCAATGTTTCCTAGAGTTTAAAAGCTCTAACACCCTGGAACAGCTGGTCACCATGCCCACTAGAGGTGAAACCATACTGGACATGATTATCACCAACATGGGGTACCAGTGTTCCACAACAGAGATAAAGCCCTCGCTGGTAATATCAGATCATAAAGTAATCACACTGGACATCCACATCCCGCTCCCTCACCCAGTCAATGAAACCACCATGAAGACATTTTCAAAAGCAAACTGCACACGTCCCAAGACAAAAGTGGAAAGTTCAAAAGACCTCTTGCTGTAGGATAATGGTATACAATTTGCCTAATCAGTTACAAGTGAATCCTATGAGCATCTACAGGGATGCATGGATCGAGACATCACAAATAAAACCAAGATGCACTTCTCCAAAAATAAGAAAACAATCTGGTGGTTGTTGCCCATAAATAAGCTAGACAACAGAAGGAGGAAACTAACACCTGATAGAGCCAACTTCATTAAAGGAAAGGCATCACTGATCATTATTAGGAAGAAGCAATGATCGCTCATAAAATAATTCAAGGACATAGCAGTGCAGGCATAGCAAATGTGTATAAGTGTCAGGTGAAACCCTCATCCTATGTACACCCACAGTAACAATCAAGTGTGCCCCTGGGTAGAAATGTACAAAGAATAGCTGTCTCCCCCGTATGTAGAAATGTTGATAAGTCTATGCAAAGTGTCTCATGGAAGTCCTTCAGGCACAGCACGATCCCTGTTGATCTATGGCACAAAGGTGAGCCCTGCTATAAAGACACAGCTTGACTTTCCATACACATATAGTATAAATGTCTATACTGGGAGTGCTCACACACTCCAACAAATGTAGTGGATTTCATTCAGCATCACACTGAAAGGTCATACTGGGCATGCTCACACATTTAAAAAATGAAGCAAATGTCAGGCAACAACATACTGAAAGGTCATACTGGGCATGCTCACACACATGCCAAATACGGAGGTGATAATAAGGGATCTATGGAAAAATGTGGATAGACATCTCTACTTCCAGAAACACATTCACAAAGTTGTCAGAAAATCATGCTATGTGTTCACATAATCTGCCAAGATCTGTGCATGTAGGTCAAAGGAGGTTCCCAGTACTCATCAGTCATCAGACTCATCATAGAGTACCACTACACACTTGTGATGAATCAGACTAGGCACGTTCAACAGCCAGAAAGACCACTGAAGTACCCTAACAAGAGGATTACTGGCTTCAAACAGTTGCCCCATGCAACAAGATTGAATGTAACCCAATCTGTACTGTGTTGCATACTGTCTACTCAGGAGATCTCTGCCCAACAGACAGGTCCATGTCATAGCTACACTCAGATCTGTACTGAGTTACAGCTCAGTGGCACTAAATGTACAGACCCAACTGATATTGCCAACATCCTGACAGATAGGATCACTGTTAACTGTACCCCCTCTCACCCATGAAAGAGCACACCTCTATAATGGAAGACTGCAAAGTTGCTGTCATCACGGCTGCACAGGTAAAAAACACTCTCCAAAGCCAGTATCACAGCAGCCATGGGACCAGATAACTTCACAGGCTGTGTTCCACACAAATCACAGAACAAACAGGCACCACACTGACGTACCATGTGCAGTCATAGCCTCACCTCATGCTTTGTGCCTGTTGAATGGTGCACAGTGACGGTTAACCCACTACACAAGGGTGGAGACACCATGGACCCCAGGAACTAGCACTCCATTAACCTGATGAGCCGTCTCTTCAAGGCCATGGAATGTATCATCATACAATATACACACAGTGGTGCAGCGGTTAACATTGTCACCTCACAGCAAGAGGTTCTCCGGTTCGATTCTTGGCTGGGGTGCCTTCTGTGTGGAGTTTGCATGTTATCCCTGTGTTCGTGTGGGTTTCCTCCGGGTACTCCGGTTTCCTCCCACATTCCAAAGACATGCATCTGGAGCATTTCTCCCCGGGCCTCCACTGAAAACAGGCTCTGTGGAACCTAGTTGGACATTCCCGGTCAACAAATGTTAAAATAAAAAAAACAAAAAAAAAAAAAAAAACAATTACATTTGTAATCCCCAAACCCTGGACCACAACCATGTTGGGTTTGTAAAATGCAGATCATGTCACCTAAACCTGATAGATGACATTGAAGCAGTCAACAGAACCGTCGACAAGGGTAAGGTGGTTCACACAGCCTATGTTGATCCTGCCATGGTTTACAACACCACCCCACACTCTGGAAATATAGATAAACCCACTAAACTAGGTATAAATTGCTATGTCACAAGATGGGTTGCCAACAGGCTTACTGACAGAACATACACTGTGAAAGTAGCAGACTCCAAGTATGACATTGGACCAGTGATGAGTGCAGTACCACAAGGTCCAGTCCTGTGTCTTGTCCTGTTTAGTATCTACTTCCCTGAAGTAAACTTTAACATGGAAGGTCTGTAGCTACAGAAGTTACCAGAGGACTGCAAACTAGGAGCCATAATTGTAAACACTAAAGATGTGAACATCCTACAAAAGGGCCTCACTGAGACAGATAGCTGTTGTCAAAGCCACGGGCTCTAGCTCAATGGCAAAAAGTGCATTGTCATCTCCTTTGTTAAAAACCTCTGTAGCCAAGAACTACAACATAGGCAGTAGTATACTTAACACTGAAAGTGTGACAATGGACCTTGGGTCACAGGTGTACACTCGACACAAGTGTGATAATCACATCCCCACAGTAGTCAGGAAACCCTGCTATGTGGCACACCTCATCACAAAATTTGTCTCATGCAGGATAGAAGAGGACATTGTTCCCCACTACTCATCACTCACTAGAACTATAATAGAGTACAATGCCACTTTTGCTATGTACCTCACAAGACAACTACAACAACTGTAAAGCCTGCAGCAATATCTCACAAAGAGCATTAGCGGCCAGAAATACATGCCATACACAGACCATCTCAAAATGCTCCATCTGTACTCCCTTGCATATCACCTACGCAGATGTGTTCACTGCCTAGCATACAAAGCTATGTCAAACGTAGAGCTGTTAGACATGCTCCACTTATAACACTCACAATCCCTCTGACCTTTGGACCCAAAACCATGAGTGAAATACAAAAGGAAGGGGTGTACCCATTTACCTTATGGATACCCACACCTTCAGGTTAGTGGCACAGCATGAGGCCTTGGAGACCATGCAAGTGCAACTAACATTGGGCAAAGCTGCTCATCAGATTGTAGCCTGCTACAGATCACCTACCTTGTCACAGGAACCTCACTCAGTATTCCTGAGAACAGTGGAAAATATAGAGGTCCTATCAAACACCATTATATGAGGTGATTACAACTACCCAAACAGTGAGTGTGAGAATTACTTGTGTACAACGTCCTTTGCCCAATGTTTCCTAGAGTTTAAAAGCTCTAACACCCTGGAACAGCTGGTCACCATGCCCACTAGAGGTGAAACCATACTGGACATGATCATCACCAACATGGTGTACCAGTGTTCCACAACAGAGATAAAGCCCTCGCTGGTAATATCAGATCATAAAGTAATCACACTGGACATCCACATCCCGCTCCCTCACCCAGTCAATGAAACCACCATGAAGACATTTTCAAAAGCAAACTGCACAAGTCCCAAGACAAAAGTGGAAAGTTCAAAAGACCTCTTGCTGTAGGATAATGGTATACAATTTGCCTAATCAGTTACAAGTGAATCCTATGAGCATCTACAGGGATGCATGGATCGAGACATCACAAATAAAACCAAGATGCACTTCTCCAAAAATAAGAAAACAATCTGGTGGTCGTTGCCCATAAATAAGCTAGACAACAGAAGGAGGAAACTAACACCTGATAGAGCCAACTTCACTAAAGGAAAGTCATCACTGATCATTATTAGGAAGAAGCAATGATCGCTCATAAAATAATTCAAGGACATTTTCAAAAGACAAATTGCCAAGAACTGTAAGAATGACAACCACAAAGCCTGCGGTAGCTATACCACACATGTAGGTGTTAACTTCCAAATATGCTGTCAGCTACTGACAAATGGCAAGGAATACACTGAACCAACTTTCATTTCCCACATCCTGGAGGACAAGTTCAGTGCAAATTTCCCCCATCACCCCCAAAAGGGCCTGTGTCCATCACAGAAGGATGCAGAGCCCCAGACGTCATGGACATGCAGGTAAGGACAGCCCTCTCCAAAGCCAAGAACACAGGATCAATGGGACTGGATGGTGTCCCAGGCTGTGTCTTACACTAGGCCCAAAAGGAATTACACCCTCACCTACATTCACTGGCCAGACTCAATTGTACCACAGGGTATGTACCCAAAGAATGGCATACACCAACAGTCATCCAGCCCCACAAAGGGGGTGCCACAACAGAACCTGGAAACCATTGCCTTATACGTCTATTCAGCCTGGTCTACAAAGCTATTGAGCAAATTATCATGGAACCCATAAACAGTGACATTGGGGACCTCCAGACACTGGACTCTACACAACCCCGCCTTGTTAAAGGCAGACCCTGCCTCCTAAACATAGTTGACTTACTACAAACAGTTACCAAGGACATAGATGGAGGTGAAAGTAGTCCACACCACCCACCTGGACCTCACTAAGGACTTTTTACACCATTCCCCACTCTGTCATCATGGACACACTTACTAGCTTGAACATCAACAGCTATGTCACAAGATGTGTGGCCAAGTGGCTCATAGATCAAACACACATGTTCAGAGTTGCGGGTGCCATGTCCGACTCTAAGACAGTCACAAATGGCATCCCACAGGTCGTGGCCCTGGGACCCAACCTGTTCAGTAGACACTGCTCAGAGGTACAGGCAAGCATGGGAGGAGTATGGCTGAACAGGTTTGCAGATGACTGCTAACTGTGGTCCATAATCAACTCTATGGCTGACACACACATATCCTCCAGAAGGGGCTTACAGAGACATATACCTGGTGTCAAAACAATGCCCCAAGAAGAATGGCAAAGAATGCATTTTCATCCCCTTTGGCTAAAACAAAGTGCAAACAAATTACCACATAGGTGGTACTCCAGTATGTATGGAGAAAGTCATGAAGGCCCTGGGGACACAGTTAGTACACTCTTCTTTGATGATCACATGGCCAAAGTGTTTAGACATTCCTTCTATGTAGCCCACCCAATGTCACCTAATGTAACCCACTTTGTCTAGTCTAATGATGTCACCAACCTACAAATATACCTGTTGAAAGTAGAACTCACAGTAATGTGTATAGCGTGTCATGTAAATGCGTACAGCTGTAGTATCATAAACCAGTTAGGTAGGGGTTTGAATCCTGCACTTGACAAGTGGGTGTGTCTGATTGTGTTTGATCTCCTTGGAGAGGAGCAACCTTTCTGGAGAGTACACATACACCTTAAAAGTGGTATACTAATCTTTGTCAGGTCTGATGATGTCACCATCCTTCAAATATACCTGTGGAAAACAGAACTCCCAGTGATGTGTATAGTGCATCATGTAAATGCGTACTCCCGTAGTATCATAAACCAGTTAAGTAGGGGTTTGAATCCTGCACTTGGCAAGTGTGTGTGATCTCGTTGGAGAAGAGCAACCTTTTTGGAGAGTACTCATACACCTTAAAAGTGGTATACTAATCTTTGTCAGGTCTGATGATGTCACTATCCTTCAAACATACCTGTGGAAAAGAGAACTCACAGTAATGTGTATAGCGCATTGTGTATATGTGTACCCCTGTAGTATCATAAACCAGTTAGGTAGGGGTTTGAATCCTGCATGACACCTGTGTGTATTTGTGTGTAGTAACCTTGGAGAGGCGAAACCTTTTTGTAAAGTAGTAGAACACCTTACAAGTGGTATACTTATCTTTATCAAGTCTGATGATGTCACCATCTTACAAATATACTTGTGGAAAAGAGACATCCAAGTAATGTGTATAGCATGCCATGTTAATGCGTACTGCTCTAGTATCACAAAGTAGTTAGGTAGGGGTTTGAAGCCTGCACTCGGTGAGTGTGTGTGCTCTATGTGTGTGGCACTGTTGGTCAAAGTGTAGTGGGTTTTGCTTTTACTACTGTATGACATGTCAGTATGCATTGCACATGTGAGGTAGCTTTATGGCAAATACATATACGTACATGTTACCTCAATTATTGCATGTGTGTGAACCCTGCTTTCTCCAAGGACACAACTGTCATCTTTGCCAGACTGTGCTGCTGCTTCCCAGACCTTAGGTCACATCTGTATGCTTGTGACAAGGCCAGCCACTGCAGTGATCCCTGGCCTAGGTCATCCGTGTCACACACACTCATTACAGTTACTATTGAATTGTGTGAGTGAGGGTTTATGGCCGAGGTATATGTTAGACCAGTTCTAACACAGCAAAGTCTGTCAATGATGACTATTCATTATAGGTGTACAACAACCTTTGTGGATATGCATGCAAACCCCTTATTGCTTATGTGATCCACCGAGGTATTTCAAAATAACTTACAAAATGTGATTATCAAAGGAGAGATGACGTAACACTTGGTTGCATGTACACATCAGTACCTGTTCATCATGTTGGTGGCTACTACCTATGTGGTACTGTGGGGATACTATGTTCTGTAAAGGTGGATGACTATGCTTAGTTTGGATAATAGCTTTACAGCATGGGTTTGACAACAGTTATCTGTCTGTATGGTACCCTTGTGGAGGATGTGTGTGTCATCTGAAGAATGCATTATAGGCCACAGTATGCATTACCAGATGTGGACGGACATATCCCTACTGTGATTGCTTGTACCTAAAGAGCTATATGCCAAACAGGAGTGGTCTCCGTAATGTGTGTAGGTGAATACCACTGGTTACTGGCATAGTATAGTACCTGAAGGATGCAAATTTTGCTGTGTGTCCTGCAGCTGTGAGTCAGTTGTGAAGACATCATCTAACGATTGGTTATGGTCAGGCTGTTGAAGTTATGTATACTACCAGAATGCAGAACAGTGACGGACAGTAACAGTATCACCCACAGCACAGTGTCAAACCATGTCATACACACATGTGTAGTCAGGTTCCGAAATGTGTGTAGTACAATGCATACTGGCCACCAGTAGAAACTATGTAGTGTTACTGTGCAATACAGGGCATGTCACCCTGCCCATGTGTCCACTATGCACGTACATGCAGATAGTGCACCTCCACCATGTTCACAGATGTGCACCTGCAAATCTGTGCTACACACATCCTGTCCACTCTCTAACACATGCTGCCAATACTACACACATCAGCCAAGTGGCAAGTGGGTGGACAATACACTATTTAAACTAACACTGGTGTAAACAATACTACAATGGCAATTATAGATTTAATGCATCATGCCTGCTCAGCTACACCTTCAAGCATATCATTACACTCTACTGCTGACAACATGGTAACATTGCTGTACTGCTATAAAGTCACCCTGTGCATCAGCACCATGGTAGCCTGTTCCTGCATCGATGTTACAGATGGCAGGAGGTAGCACAGGTTTCATCATATGCACAGGGTGTGTTGTTGGTTTGCCAGAGGCCTACAGTGAGCCATCCAATCGACATGTGTGTGTGTGTGTGTGTGTGTGTGTGTGTGTGTGTGTGTGTGTGTGTGTGAGGGGCAAGAGTACTGCTATGGGCCAATGTTGATGTAATGTTTGCAGGTATGTGCTAGCCCTAGGTGTCTGGTTCTTGTGTGTGTGTGTGTGTGTGTGTGTGTGTGTGTGTGTGTGTGTGTGTGTGTGTGTGTGTGTGTGTGTGTGTGTGTGTGTGTCTGCATGCACACAGTTCCACCATGTGGCTGCCATATATATTTGTGGACAGCCACAGACTGTACCTGCCAGGCTTTACAGGTCACCGTCTCTGGCTACAGATATGGTACCTGGTAGGGGTGCTACTGACACTATCAGGTACTGGGTACTATCCCCAGAGGTAGATGGATGTACACTGGACCCAGGTCCCTGCTGGGACTGTCCAGAGCCACGTGCACGTGGTCTTCTAGGATGTTCTATCGACAGCCCACCCCCAACATTGCTGGGTCTGGTACTGGCACTTTGGGAGTGTCTGTGACTTGAGGGATGTCTGTAGTGACTGCCGGCTGCTGATGTTGCTGGCATACATCCACATCGATGACTCAACCATCCCGCACTGTCCTGACACATGGACATGACATTGCAGAGGACATCTAATGTCTCTCCCCAATGTCTATCTGTGACCTCAGTGTAATGACAAATTGCACCTGCTAGATCATGGATACTGTCAATTACGGTGTTTGCCAATTACGGTGGTGTTATGTGCCCTCTGTGCCCTTAGTCCCTGTCTGGTGTACCATTCCATACATGCTTGTGCCTCCATGACAGCCTGGAACATGCGTGACATTGTCAGACATGTGGCACGTCTGCCAGTGGCATGATGAGCAGCAGTGCTCCAGCGAGAATCCCTGGACATCTGCCTATGTGGTACCCTTCCAGGCATCTAGGTATGGCTGCTGTGTTGGGATGCATGTGCCATGGATACCACACTGTCCTGGCCAATGCTGACTGTATGCTGTCCCTCAGCTAAGGGCATTGCTGATGGATGTATTGGCAGTATGACAGTGTGCATGGATGGGGTGGACACTTGTGTACTGATTGGCAGCCCAACGACAGACCCTGGCAAACATGCCTGTGCCTCAACACACCTATCATCATTATCACTATTTTGCTCAGTGACATTGGTTTCCCCACTGCATTGATCCAGCCCAAAGTCAGCACCTGTGAGAGAAAGACAGGAAACACACTTTACGACCTGTACATGATGTTGGCACACATGCACACATGAACACATGAACACATGCACACATGAACACATGCACACATGCACATATGCACACATGCACACATGAACACATGAACACATGAACACATGCCACATGAACACATGAACACATTAACACATGCACACATGCACACATGAACACATGCACACATGAACACATGAACACATGTACACATAAACACATGCACACATGCACACATGCACAAATGCACACAAATGCACTCCTCACTAAAACACACACACACACACACACACCACCAGCAATCCAGAACATACTCAATAGCAGGTGATGGTGGTTTACAGTATCACAAGGCAAACAGTTATATCACACGTGTCAGCATGCAGGACGTGTGTTGCTCAACAGCATGCAGTGTGGGTGTAGACAGCCCTTGCTAATAACAGTGTACATAGCTTTGATGCATGTGTGTTGTTGATCAGTGATCGGCCTCACCCTGGAACGCAATGTGTACATGGACACAACATTGCTGTGCAAGTATTAAAAGCTCTGCAATGTCTTGTGCACCATCACTCACAGGTATACATAACATGGCTGGATATGTATCTGTGTGTGACATAGATATCCATTTCTGATTAATGTGTCTGTGTCTTTAGGAGATGATTGTGGACACAGGTTTAGCACATGCATGCTATGTATACACACAGGATGAGTGGTGCATGTATACCTGATGGAATACCATTGCTCAACATAGCCATTGTACAGTGGTTATGGTGAGTGTAGGACATATTGTGGACATGCCAGTGCCAGCCATGACATGGCATGCTACAACACAACTGCAACGTTAAATTTCACACATACACAGTGTGTGTCGTGACCTATACATTTAATAGCATTACATGACATATATGTGTCACTTTTTACAAATGGTGATTGCTATGCATAATGTGTATCGGTGCATATATTTGCACACACACAACATTGAAGTGCATAGCCGTTAATGCTATGTGTGGTACTGTGGTCACTGTAACTGGATGGGGTGTAGTACCATGAGCCATCATCATGCAGCATCATGTGGTCACTCAAGGCTACTAATGTATGCCAGGCCAGCACATACCATGCTGTACCAGAACTGCAGTACCATGGCTACATTCACCATTTCATAGCCAGTTGTTACATGGGTTTGTATGGTGCCCAACAGGGGGCATTGCCTAACATGAATGTGTTATGTGTTGAAGAGTGTCGCACAGCCACATGAGAGGCATCTACCCCTCAGGTATATCATGTGTGCTGTGTGGATGACATTTGGGATACTGGAGTGTGACCTTACAGTGGATGTCTGAATACGCCATGTGTAGCATGTTAACGTGTACTGTGTATGACAAAGTTGTGTATGTTGTGTGCATGTGTATCGACTCTGCCTATCCAACATCCACTACAGTGTTGCCACAACTGTGTGGGATGCTCTGTGTATTGTATGTGTTTTAGGCAGCTACCCACATTACTGGGATGTGCATAGTCTCACAGCAAACATGCACAGCATGCATTATGCGTAGATGTGATATGTGTACATGGCCTACACCTCACCTATGACATGCACATATAATTAGCAATTTTAAATGTAGAACACACTCACCAGCATGGGTCTGCTGCCTTGCTGTCACACCAGAGGGACCTACAAGGATATGAGACAGTTTGTCAGTGGCAACAACTTTGGCATTGCTACTGTGTGTTTGCAATGTTACAGTAGTACAACGGTTGACAGTCACAGGCCTACAGATCATATTCCTAATTATTAGTATTGCACAACACTAGGCATCACATCTTCTAACTACACAGTACACATCTCACATAAGCATGCTCTAACAATAGAGGTAACAGTAGTCTACACCTATGCCATGTTACCTGCATGCTCCATGTCAACTTGCTGTGTGGCTCCGGCCTCCATGATGATACATGTTAGTTGTTGTTGTTGTTGGCCAGGAGCCACCTGGCTCAGGAGCAGCTCCTCCACTCTGGTGAGGGGGGGGGTGGATGACTACCCCACCACCTGTGGCAAGCTGTTGTCCATGGATATCAGATGCATGCTGCTGGACATGTCCAATTAAACTACTACAGTGATGGCGTACCTGCTCATATGTCTGGTTATGCATGCCTATGTCATTTACCCTATGGACAAGATCTTGCCACAGTGCAGTCCACTCATTCTGATCATGGCTGGTTCTGGAGAACAGCAGGGCATAGTGCTGCACCAGGATTGTTGTTATTATTTCCTCCTCTGCCGGGTTATAGCTGGGGTTACGATGGTGGGACATGGCCCTGGAAGAGAATGAACAATATGTGTGAGCAAATCATGTGGCACACTTAACATTCTAAAGTGAAGATATCAATAAACTGCCATATATAGCAACCTATTGGCTGTCACAGGATACACACTTTCAATACCACATATCAGTGCTCAGCCCACAACTGCCTGACAGTGCCTGGCACACCCTATATATCGAACCATGTTTTGCACAGCAACAAAGATAAACCAGTATGTAAAACTATAAACAGTACATGGCACACTGTATGCAACACAATGCACCACCTAGCCACAGGATTTATATATCAAGCTAATGCATCAAGAAATGTGTAATCCATGCAATGATTGTACAGTCCAGTTACAGTATTACCAGTATACCACACTAGTCGTTGATGGCAAACCCCTGCCTAACAAATGTGCACATTCATTAATATAGGTGGCATACTGCTGTACTACACTATACATGTTGCTAGATATGCAACTATATCCTGTAACACACATATGACCGAAGCCATGGTACAGGCATACCCACACACACATCAGACATACATACCAGACACAAAGGTATGGCAACTGAGATGACCTTTACCTGTGTACCATACAGTACTGTGTGTCAGTAGTTACGAAAACGTATGCCTGACGGATGTAATCTCTGAGGACTACAGGGAACACACATAACAGTGGTTCCAAGAAATGTGGACATACATACATACATACACCATACTGTGCTGTTTAGGCATACAGCTTCAGGTAGTACTACAGTTCATACAGGAGTTGTATTCACCAGCAGTAACACTCAATAAGCATACATGTACTGCTTTAGCCTACAATGGGACACCCCAATCGACACCAAGGGACTACGACAGACCATATGACATACTGCTTTTTCCGCCTAGCAATTGCATACACATCTTTTGCTGGGATCATAGCTAGAACACATAATACCATGACAGAAACAGTTTCCCACTAAGCTATCACACATATACAGAACACTGACACATTCACCAACACATTCACCATCACATTCAGTCAACCTCACATAGCAATTATTGCAACAAGTACATGTGGGTGTGCATCGCTTCATAGGTAGGTAATAGGCTATTGGCCCTAGGGCCTATAGAGGACTAGCCATACGCTACCATGGCCTTTGACACACAGGTAATTACATTTCACGTGGCCCTGACAAGCAGAGCCATAGAGGTGATTCCAGGGGTGTATTTCCTATCTCCCATACAATCATCAGGATTATTTCTGATGACTGCTAATTAGGAGCTTTGTTTGCTATTGATAGGTGGTTTGTTCCAGAGTATGGGATGTCTCTGAGATAGGAATCTATCCCTCCAGCATGTGCTGTTTATTGAGGTCACAAGGTTTAAGTCCCCTAGAGCATGTAGCTTGTAGGGATTATGATCTGTTTATGTGGAGCATGTCCAACAGCTGTGGGTTTGACATAGCATAGTATGTTAGGCAGAGGTCACCTCTGGGTAGGCGGTATGCGACACAGTCTAGCTGTGTGTTTGTGAGATGGTCTGCATATGGCCTCTGTTTGAGGCCAGAATTACTCTTTGTGAGGTATGTCTGTGTAGTTTCCAGTTGCTGTAGATGTCTTCTGAGGTACATACCAAATGGGGCATTGTACTCTATAATGGGCTTTATGTGTGATTAGTAGAGGGGAACACTGACCTATATTTCCCTGGATTACACACCTTTTGTGATGACGTGTGCCACATAGACAGATGACATGACTAGTGCGGCACTGTGATTATCAGAGGGGAGACTACTGTCCACCTGTGTCCTATGGTCTCTAATCACACCTTCTGTGTTTAGTAGACTACCACCTATATGTTAGTTAATGGGTACAGAGTTTTTGCAAGAAGGGATGCCAATGCAGTGTCAACACTGAACTTGAGTCCATGGCTTTGTCACTAGGCATCTGTTGCAGTAAATATGTCCCTGTCTCTCTCCCTCTCTCTCTCTCTATATATATATATATATATATATATATATATATATATATATATATACATATATATATATATATATATATATATATATATATATATATATATATATATATATATATATATATATATATATATATATATATATATATATATATATATATATATATATATATATATATATATATATATATATATATATATATATATATACACACATACATACAAACATCCATTGGTGTACATATAGATATACATATAGGCACATATACAGTCCACCTTTCATGGTGGGGATATCACTTATGTGAAGATTGTGAGGTATACAGTTTTGTCATAATATTGCACAGTGTTGTGCGGAAATCATTGAAGGTGTTCTCAGCCCATGCAGCTTTAGCAGGCTTCACTGGCTGCAACCCTGCAAACCTGACAAATCATACCCACAGTGTTTAACCACCACATATCATATGCCAGCACTGTATGCTGTCTTGTTTGCCACACACTACAACCTACATAGAAATATGCACATAACAACCTTCAACAACATATATATGTCCACCCTTCACAAACAGTTGCAGTATGTCCCTTGCTCTATGCACATGTTAAGATGCTAATATATCTGACACAGACAGATCTCTCCATATGTGTGTGCCATACACACCCAAGGTCCACACTGTTGTAAGTTTGTGTACCTCACAGCTGACCTGTTGGTTCTTGCTGCAACATGAACAGGTGTCACATGTGAGCACACAGTAATATTAGAGGGTGTATATATAGCTGCAAATGCTAGATTAGCATACTAGCCTGGTAAAGCTGTTGCCAATGCTAAGCTACACATTAATATGACCATCATGCATTTGTTACTCTGTCACATCCATGTTTATGTAACTGTATGTGCTACTCCCCCAAACAGACATTGTACACACTACTGTACAAAACATAGATAACATGGATCAGATGTTTGACATTTAATGCTGAACTACATATGTCACAGTCATATCCCACTGCACACAGCTACACACTGATTTCTCCATGCCAGTAGTTATGCAGGGCAACTGTGCATAGATGCGTACTGCTGCCACATATGGATGATTCAAACTATGTAGAGTACTCTTCATAAACATCTACTACATACCAGTAAATACATAGCTGTTACATACCTTTCCTTTGTATGTTTTCGTAATTTTCATTTCCATGTGTTTACTGATAGATGTATTTAATATATCTCAGTAATGTTTTTAGATATATTTCTCTTTTTTCAATATATATATATTTTTTCAATATATTATTTATTTTTCAATGTATTAATTTTTTTTTACAATATATTTTTCAATATATATTTTTTCAAATATATTATTTTTCAGTATATATCTTTTTTCAATATATTTGTTAGTTTTCTGTACATATATATATATATATATATATATATATATATTTTTTTTTTTTTTTTTCAAATATATTATTCAATATATTTGTTTTTGTCTATATATATATATATATATATTAATATATTCTTTTCTTTTTTCTTTTTTTCTTTCAATATATAACTTCTTCTTTCGATATATTTATATATATATATATATATATATATATATATATATATATATATTTTTTTTTTTATTCTGCAGCTGTTGTCTGCATCCATGTCTCTCTCTCTCTCTTGCTCTTTCTCTCTCCCTCCGTAGCTGCAATGAAATGATTGCATGTGTGGACAGCAAGTACAGCCTGCTTTTATGGGTATCTACACATGTGCATGTGATGGCCTCTACACCAATTGGTGGCCACCATTTGGCAATTGCATGCAGCCTTCTGTGTGGTACTTGCAGTACTCACTGTCATAGGAACCCAATGCTATAAATTGCTAAGTCAGGTAGGCATAGCCTTTTCAGCTTTCCGAAGTGGGGACCATACTTATTTGCTGTGGACACCATTGTGTAAGTCAGAAGGTTGGTATAGTTCTTATGACTGATGCTAGGGATATAGCCAGTTATTTGAATGTTGTACTTAGACCTGAATGTTGCCACTTCCAGTACAAAGTTTACAGTGTAGATTTGTACTCACCCCTACAAATGCTAACACAAGATACATGGGAGTATGTAGTTTATTTTCTACTTATACAATTTGCTTCCATACAAACGTAGTTATTGAGATGTTTTCATTTGGCACAGGAACTGTTTGTGAACTGCTATACTGTGGATATTAATGTACTCACTTCTGCACAGTTTGTGTTTCTTTTTGTTGACATTAGCACAGGATGCTCATGAAAACTGGACAATTCCAGTACTGAGTATGCCTACCTACATCCTTGCTGGACCTTGAACACAGGTATTTTGTACATTTGTGTGGGGATTGTCCTGCTATGATACTGTGTGGGGGGTTATAAAGTGCTGCTGTAACATTATTTACTGCTAAAATGACTGGTTCTGTTATCACAGTTGTGTAATGCTATTCCACAACAACTGCTGGTAAAGTTCCACAGAACAGGTTTTGTGTTAAGGCATTCCTATCTTAACTTTCCATTCACTCCTTCTGATGCATGATATATATATTTCAGCAACAACCTGCTGTATATCTACTGTAGCTTAGTGGTACTTCATGCAGTGTAGTGTGACCAAGGTCTGGGGTTCGAGACTGACACTGGTGTTTTATTTTGCTGCTGAGCAGAACAAGGCCCCTCACATGCAGGGTGACTAAGGCACTTTTAAGCAGTTGTAAATGGGTTTGCGCAGGTTTGCTTGACGCTTAGCAATACTTAGCTAAGCGCACACAAGGGCACACTCGCGCAAACCCGCTAACTACTGCTTAAAAATGCTTACACTCGCTAACCCCCGCGCTCATTTCTTTGAAAGAAAAGAAAATGGGGATATATGAAAGTGGTGAAAAAGGGGCACAAAGAGGGAAAGACAGTAGGGAAAACAGCTTGGGATGTGCAGGACGTGTGTAGGGAAGGTCCATAGCTGCCCATTTCTTTAACAGCAACAGCTGTGCATATACTAATAATTTGGATGGAAATTTGAAACCTTCCACCCCTGAAAGAGGGGTGAGGACAATGAAGCATGTTGTACTGTCAATTAAATTTCAGTTTATGTGTCCAGCAGACAGGTGTGCAAAATGAGCAGCTATGTTTGGGGCGTAATTTTTTTTTGTGGGAGCAGATTGCCCATTTTTTTTTTCAGGTGAGAGTGGAATGTGGGGTAGGGGAAGTAGGTATATTTGGGGAGGTAGGTTGGGGAGGTAAACAGACAAGACAAACAAGACACATACAGGGGTGGAATATGACACATGGGGTGGGTGAACACCATTGACGGGGAAGGGTGTTTGGAAATCACAAGCCCATGAGCCCACAGATGGCAACAGTGGAACTGAGATTCCCACCCATGGGCAGTCACCACTAAACCTTCACAGCCTGGAGGGTGGCTGTGCTAGGGGCTGCGTAAGAGGAGCAGGCTCACCCATGAGTCACGCCTCTCTTGCCTCGAGCTGGCGTAGAGGATCAGTGACTGAACTCTCGATCTCCCTACGCACCACAGCCCGGACCATTCGGAGTGTGATAGGTGGCCCTCTCCCAGCCACGCTTGCACGGGGGGACAAGCCCAATCCCCTGCAGCACTTCCACCTGAAGGTGGCACAGGACCAATGGAGGAGGAGGTCCCGGGCTGGGCACCGGACCTGCTGGTGCCAGGTGCCATCGCCAGCTGAGGTGGGACAGGTGGGTCCACTGGGACTGGCCTTCCCATACGTTCCATGTTTAGGAGGCTTTAATGACAATATGGGTTAGTAATAGCCAACAGCATTTCAATTTAGTTGTAACAGCATACAGTAGTATTCCCATTAACCCAACACACCAGAGTTCCAACAGTTGAACAGCAAGCATAACACATGCATATATAGAACAATAGTGGACATTACAACAGCATGCAGGATTGATTGGTGGCAACAGACCACCAAGATTGTGGTATGTGAACAGGGCACATGCATCAAAGTAAATGCAGATATTTATAAACCAATAGGACATGTGTCCCAACAAATGTTATGAGATTAGACATACCCATTGAGGTGTGGAATTGCATTGTTTATGCACATACAGTAGGGTGTAAAAATATACCTCCATTAACAACTTATATATACTTGTAGTTTACACTACATTCCTATTGACTGTGGTTATATATCCCCTACATGTATTATTACACTGGGCAATGTCTGTTAAATTGTAAAATGGGTTTTGCTAGTTCTTGATATACCTGACCTGTATCTGACATACAAACTGTCCTGGATGCAGATGTTACTGCTACATATTTACATATTTAATTTATATGTACATATCTACATGTCTGTATGTGTTCAGGTGACATTATCGGGTATATGTTGACAGCCCCCTACATTTCTAGCAGCATACTGACATTTCTGGGGAACAGAATAACAAGCTACTCATGTGCCAGATTAACCTGTACATGCCGGCCATGAACCGACAGTTGAGGACTGTATATATGCTTAACAGCTACTGACACTCCCTTCATCCACTTTATATGGGCCTACCCATGTGTGGGTTGACTGCGCTTACTACAACAGTACTATTTCTATAATGCAAGTGTACAGCAACATATCGAAGAAAGTGACATGGACACACTCCAAGAATTATACCTTTATTAATTACATTACACACTTTTCTAGTGGCTCTCTCATTTATTTGATATATTAGTGCATGCAGAGGTCTTTTATTCAAGACATATTATACCTTTATTAATAGGTTACAAAACCTTTTCATGCTGTCTCACTTATTTTACATAACAGTACATGCAGAGAAGTTATTCAACACTCATTATACCTTTATTAATGGGTTACAGCACTCTTTTTCAGGCTCTTTCACTTCTTTTATATGACAACACAAGCAGAATAATTACTAACCTGCCTGGTGGTGCAGCCTTAGCAGCTTATCTGCATAGGCTTGCTGATTTGCAGCACGGACACCTGCAGCTGTGAAGTAAATGAAGGGATATTGAGACATACCTATCCATAACATGGACTACTATAGCAATTCTTATATACTTCATTCCATGGCTATATACTCAGTAGTGGGGCATTTTCCATTTGACAGGCCTCCTGTATCCACTGGTTCAGTCGGTCCTCCTTGCGTCTCTTCAGGTCTGAGAAGTGGTGTCTGACCTGCTCACCAGTCCAAGGGACGCCTGTGGCACTGGTGAGATCATGTGCTAGATGGTTCCAGGCTACCGCTTCGTTCTCAGTACCCTGAAACTGGCCCTGCATGAGTCTTGCATCATGATGATGGATGAGGAGCCAAACCATTACTTTTGACTCCTCAATGCCCCACCGTTGTGATCGAAAACAAGAGTCTTCTCCAACACCGGCCATACTGTCTGCAGATGGGAGCTACAACCAGTTATGGCAATTATTACCGCCTATGGAGCTTAAATATGCCTCATTTCCCACACTTATTTGTGATTGGCCGGTTTTGAAAATTCTTAGCTAAGAGCAAACCTGCTTAGCAATGGGTAAACTTCCATTGATATATATGAGTGTGTTGGAAATGCATCCATATTTAAAGCTGTCATGGCTTAGTGGTTTAGTACTGTGATTATGGTGCACAGTATCCCGGGTTTGAGGCCTACCATTGCTTTTTATTTTACTACTGGCCAGACCGTCTTGGAGGTGTGGCTGTGTTTGGCCGACTTTGTTCAACTTTGCCCAACGTTGCTCGATGTTGCTCTGCCCAACGTTGCCCTAGTTAGCGCAGTGCGCAGCTCCACGTGAACATGTTTTGTTTGCGCTAGTTGGCGCGATGTGCAGCTCCGCGCAAAACTATTGCGCTAGTTAAAGCAGTGCTCAGCTATGAGCTATTGTACTGAACTGTGCTTAATACTAGTAAACTTTGCTTAGTAGTGCTTCACATTGCTTAAGATACGTTACTTATGCATTTATCAGTATGCATGACCATTCCACATTCTTATATATATATTAAATATTGTTCACTACCACATAGGCCATTTCAATGCATTTTATTGAGATTTAAAAGGTAAATGTCGGGAATTCTATTTATGCACACATTTCCAACAGAAAATAGGTAGGGGCATAGCGAGACTTGAACCGGGAATGCCTCCTCTTTGTGCGAGGGCTCTACCGCTAAGCTATTGCTATTTGGCTTAATTTGCATATAAATAGTTTATTATCCTCTTCGATGTCTACACTGCTACCTGTAGCTAAGCAATGGGCAAACCCGGGCATACACGCACAAATACGGGCAGCTATATCGTGAATAATAAATTAAAAAAAGGAAACCTTTACATTTTAAACTAGTGCAGGGATTTAGAATGTGGGGAAGTGTAGTGTTGGGTATGTGGACATTTGAGCAGACTCGCTCATTTCAGTTGACATTTGCAGTTTAGGCACTTTCAGGGGTGTGGATATTTGGACTGCTCGGCAGTCTGACAAGCCCCCTGCACTCGTGCACTCGTGCATGCTCTGTGTAAGCCTTAGAGTTGAGTCAGCGCGCCCTCATGAATATGCATGAAGCGCTGACATCATACTCT
Organism: Protopterus annectens; assembly: GCF_019279795.1. Lineage (NCBI taxonomy): Eukaryota > Metazoa > Chordata > Ceratodontiformes > Protopteridae > Protopterus > Protopterus annectens. The sequence continues at coordinate 799,513,435 of NC_056751.1, forward strand.
TGCACTTCAGTTTCTGTGTAAGACTTAGTTAGTCTTACACGGAGGATTAGTGAATCCCGGCCTTAATATTACTTGCAATACACGAATACATAATTTTATTCTGTTTTAACACAGAATTGTAAACATAGTGGTAATCAAAATAATTTGTTTTGCAGCCAAACCAACAAATTATATTAGGCTGTAATGCAAAAAAGTTACTTTTCATAGAAACAAAAGTAGGAGTAGTATAATTCTAATGCAAGATACTGTTTGTTGACTTATTTGATAGTTACATCCTGTGCTATGTACTCAGACTAAATTAATTAACATAAATTATGTGATATATTACATGGTACTGTATTGTATTATATTATATTATATTATACAACGACCCCCCCATTAATATTCCAAAACGTGCACACTGATTGGTCAGCGTGCACATTGTAAATCAGACTTATACTAATGAAAAAAGGTCCAGTCGCCCAGACTTTTTCCATTAGTATAAGTCTTTTTTTACAGCAACGGAGAACGCAAGATCTCCGTTGCTGTTTAGACACTGTCTCGCTATGTTAATAGAGCTTAACATAGCGAGACAGCTTTAAAAAAAGTAACAGAGATCTTCCTTTCTCTGTTGCTTTTTTAAAGCTGTCTTGCTATCTTAAATGGGTTTAACATAGCGAGACAGCTTTAAAAAAAGCAACAGAGATTCTCCATTGCTTTTTTTAAAGCTGTCTCGCTATGTTAAACTCCTTTAACATGCCAAGACACTTTGTAAAAAGCAACGGAGATCTTGCTTTCTCCGTTGCTTCCACCCACAGCTCTGATGTACTGTGTAAGCATACGCATGCGCGGTACATCATAACTGCCGCAGAATGCCAGATAGCTGCAGAAGGGAAGCAAGGAGGCATTATACAATGCCATTATTTAAGAAAAGTATCTTTTTTCTTAAATAATGTCATTGTATGATAGCAATAACCCACTTCTGTGTGTGTGGGTAATTCTGGATTTACCCACGGTTGTCTTTGTTTAGCCACTCAGGCTTCACCTTCGTGACCAAAGCACACCAACCGTGGGTAAATCCAGCATTACCTACACCAAGGCATGGGTTATTGCTATATTATATTATAGATTCTTAGTCTACAGAAGTATTACCATCTGAGTTGTTTGTCAGATGGAGGTCATTCTGCTTATTGAGTTCAATGCAGAGATTGTAAAATGAGGTGTAGGAAGATGTTATATACGTTCGTAGGATTATAATAGGGTAACTTCCTTGAAGGGCCATTTTAAGCATAACCAATAACCCTAAATCAGAATCAAAAACTGTGCCTTGTGTTTATGAGGCAAAAACCTTAATAATTTTAATAAACACTCCCCATCTTTGAAGAAATGCATATTTATACAGGTAAACATTAAGCAAGCTACCATTTTGGGTCATTTTAAGCCTAGCTAATTTCCCTTAACGGTAAAAATCAAAGCTTGTACTTTGTGTTTGTGACATAAACACCTTATCTATTACACCAAACCTGTTGGAAACAAGCTGCATTCATTTTTTAGAAGGCAATTTTAGTATAGGTAATTTTACTTAATTTTACATATGATTCATATCATATAGCTAGAGTTGTGATCTGAAATGCTCTTTAATGCAATACACCAGAACAAAGTGAGGTAATTGTTGGTGGCATTGCCCACATGTAAATACTATAATATTTTCTTACTGTTCAGACTCCTACATCTGTGTGCAGCCAAAGTTGTCCTCCAGGGTTTTGGAAAGCAGTTCGGCAAGGAGAGCCCATCTGTTGTTTTGACTGCATACCTTGCTCCAAAGGCGAGATCAGTAATCACACTGGTAAGTTTGTTTTAATGGATAATACAACAAAAAGTTGTATATTTACTTTATTCATCATTTGTTTACTGGGAAAGTCCGACTTGGAGCAAAGCCAATTTACAGCAAAAGCCCAAGGAGAAACACTCCATAGTCATGTCTTTAAAAAGTGGGAGGAAACTAGAGTACCCAGAGGATACCCACACAAATGCAGGGAGGACATGCAGAGTCCAAAAAGAAGGCACCCTAGCTGAAAATCAAATGAATAACCGCTTGTTGTAAGGTGATAACGCAACCGCTGCACCACTGCACCATCCATACTTCCTGTTACTTTCTCATAAAGGATACTGAGTTTTTGTGAAGGTTAGTACAACATTCACTAAAGTCATATGGCTGTTTCTAAGTAAGGACCCTCTGCAGTGTAAAGGGCATAGAACCTTATATTTTGAATTAAAAACATGTGAATTAAAAACATTTGCTAATGACCTCCTCTAATAAATGTATATGTTGCATTGCATTCATGTCAGTGGAAATTTAAGCATAATACTCTAAACAAAAGAATTACATCAATCTGAAATGTTTTGAAACGAACGTGAAAGTAAGTTTTTTTTGTTTGTTTTTTTGCAAGTGAGTGTTTTTGGTCAGTCAGTTGTTAGTCTTTTGGAAGAGATTTTTGTAAAGATAAGGGATGATGCATTCTGCCTGTCCCTATCTTGTCCATGCTGTTGGCTGGTCAGAAAAGCTATTTGCTCTATACCTCACAAACTGCTGTACTTGGAATCTTAGCCAGGTAGGGGCTGTGGAGGCAATAAAAAGGTTCTACTTTGGTAGGCATGCACTATATTTTTTACTTTGTTGGCTGTTCTAGAAAGAATAATACACACATTTTGAGGCAATTCATTTGTTTGGGAATTGACAACTGCCAATGAGTGCAGAAAGTGGGATACAGCAGGTACTCAGAGTGTGTCAGGCCTTAAATATCTTTGTCTCATTTGGTTGGGTTAGAGTCAACCAAGGAAGAGGTTATGAGTATGAATGAGTTGTGGTAAGCAAAACTCTACATGTAAAGATTTTATAGGTTGCACAACATTACATGGATTATAGGTTAATGTGTTCTGTTTTTAGGAATGGATATATGTTTCGATGAACAGTTTGTCAAGTACTATGATGCTAACTGTAGATAAACAAATTTACCTACCCATCAAGGCACAGAACATCATATCACCATCTCCATGGTCCTTTTCATAAAATGCATACACTCTAATAAAAATTTATTGAATGCTGCTTATATGGAAGGTACGTTGAATGAGGCAGCTTTGGGTGAAAATTTTGTTCTACTTTTCCAATCACATTTATAAAATATATTTGGAAAATATGGCAGACCAATGGGGAAAATACCTGAAAGGATGGTAAGAAAATAGCATTTTGCCATCAAACTCTCTAAGTTTTGCATCCTAGACTTTTGGATTCAGACAGCGCTATACTCTAAGCTTTGATTTTACTATCTTTGTTTCCCATATAAATGATTCTGTATTACCAAAGATGCTTTAGAAAGATAAAATAACAAAATTCATGCTGAATTAAAAAATCAACAATTTAAAAAAAAATTCACTACCACTACTACTAATAATAATGATAATCTACATAAGCACTGCAAAAAGTTGCAAAGGCTTCAAATATCCAATATGAAAATATCAAAATTAGCAAACAATGTGGCATTCTCTAGTGAAATTATTTGTTATGAGCACAAAATCAATACAGTTTTGTACATGGTGATTAGCCTTAACTTTTGACAGACATCACAAATAATATATGTTCTAAATCACAGATCAAAATTAAAATGACAAAATAGGAAATTGAACCGGAGATTTGTAAATCACTTCATTCCACCAATACCCCGACATAGGCTGAACATTTTCATCACAAAAAAACAAGGGACTTCTTCAGAGTTATGACTTCAATTTATAAACTGCTATTTATATAGCATGACCACCAATCAGAATAAACTCTCATGAATAATTCATCATTGTACACATAAGGTGTCATTAATTAGGTTAAAAATTAATAAAAGATTCTAAACTATACTTTCTGTTCTAATAAAAGACCTAAATACAAATCAATAAAGTATTGTCAAAGCATCTTAATTATAGATGGGAAAACATTAAGACCAGGTAACTTTAAGGCATTAAGCCTCAACTGCCATGAAAGTTCATTGTATTCTAACATAGTGTCTGAAACAACTCCCCTTTCAGAAATTTTGACTCTTCAATAACTAAACAAGTATTACTGCGTGTTTGATGCCCGTATAAAGCATTAGTTGGGTTATTTCTTTGAATGTCGTAATAATGTTCCCTAATTCTATCCCTTAGTCTTTGATTAGCTTTTTCAACATAAAATGTGGGAGATGATGTACATGTGTGTAGTATCACAATTACATCTATGCAGGCATGTTAAACGTCTTTCAAACCCTTCCACCACTATCTAAGGATGTTCATGAATGAATCAACAATATTTGTACCAGCCACAAAGGTTTATTCAGATATAACATCCAGTAAACTTAGTTCACTCATTCCTTTGCTAAAATTACTGAGGGTTGCTCACAAAATTTCTCCTTTAATTTACCCATAAACACTAAATTCCATAGACACTTAAAAGAGACTACATATTTCAGTATCTGCCTGTTATAAGGCAAAACCAAGGAGAAATATGTATCACCATTAAAGTGAAACACATCTCCGGATTGAATATCTGTTGGTGCTCTAAACTGATTGCTTGTCTGCAAAAGGGGTGCAAATCTGTTGGTTCTACCCCTCTCGTCACCCTGTCTTTAACTGAATGGAGTAAATATTCAGGATAACCCTTTCCTTAAATATACAGTGTGAAGATATGTGAAGGCTGCCAGCCTAAACAGATCGAATTTTGTAGATAATTCTGTCATTTGTAAATATTAATATAAGCCAAAAGCTTGTTCTCTTAAATGGAAGAAAATGGTGTGAAATGTGGAACTGCAAAAATGCAACAACAGTGCACTCTGCTATAGGAAAGCTGATAAGTCAAGCATGGTGTAATTGTTTGATCACAAAACCCGGATCCCAGATGTCTGGATGAAGGAATTCTTGCTTTTGTTTTGAGACCAGAGTTAATTGCTAGAATTTTCAGGTATAATGTATTTTATTGTTGTAGCTTCCTGATCAGGTACAATATCAAAAGGGCTGTTACACTCTGAGCTTCTGTTAGCCTAGAAAACAGAAAATAATGATGTAATCTGAAATGAGTCAGTGGTATTGTGCTATCAATTTAAGGACAGAGAGACTCAGAGCATTTTACATTTGTCTTGAGAACATCCAACACCCCCAGCACTTTGCCTATGCTCTATATGTAAGCTTATTTTAGAACTGTGTTTTCTCTTAGATATAGCTGGGAACTAAGAAGATTAGATTAGTGTTTTTCTGTACTGATGTCAGAACTTTTCTACTGTATTATTTTAAGTATTTCTCTGTGATCTCTGAACTTTTGACTAGCACTGTGTAGTAAGAAGTATTGTCTTGTGTTTTTATTATTTATTATTAAATATTCTTGAACCTTTAAACTGTGGCTGTTTTGTGTAGAGTTAATTTAAACTCTAGAGTACATTGCATGTATATAGTGATACTGTCCAGGCCACCCCAAAAAAAGCCTTGCTGTTCAGTCACACTTACCAGTTGGATAATCATATTGCACAGTAATAATTGGACACCCTTTGATAAGGGCCTTTGTAGTAGCTGATATTAGTGGTTGGTGGCAGTAATTTCTACATTATAGCCTGGCAGAGAAGGGGGCATATCTGGAAAACCTGTACCACCCTTCCCCAGGAGTGTCTGTGTGTTGTATATAACTCATATCCCAAAATGTGTGTGTGTGTGTGTGTGTGTGTGTGTGTGTGTGTGTGTGTGTGTGTGTGTGTGTGTGTGTGTGTGTGTGTGTGTGTGTCAACTACTTGCGCAGGGACACAAAGCACTGGTTGGACAAAGATGGTGTTGGAGGTTTTAGCTTGACCACTAGGCTGAGTCTTGGACCCTATAGCTGTGCCAGTGGGGAGTCTTATTGGGGATCTGAAGAAAAATGGAGAAACCAGCCCCAGACTGACAGTGATCTCTGTGTGCTCTTAAGGGAAATTGTACTTTACTTTCTGTGTATTTTTTATCCTTCACAATGTGGACGTCCCTCACTGGAGTTAGTGGTTAGAACTGAGGCTCCTTGATTGCTGGGCGAGTGCACAGGCATCACATATTAATTGTTTGGCAGTGGTGGGATATCCACACCACATATTAGGTGGTTGACAAATACTAATTGGTCTGTAGTGGTGTGGGAAGTGTGAGCTCCTGTAGCCTGAGTACAGTGATCTCTGAAGGTGTTTATACTCTAAATCAGCCATGCAGTGAATACTCAGAGTTCAGATAACAATTTTTTTATTTCTTATGTTAGCTTAGTTAGTCAGGGAGAGCAGGCAAGCATGTCAGCAGAGGAGTAAGTCCCCAGGTCCCTAATTACTTCTTCTGTACTTAATGGATTAACACCTATGTGGTAATTTGTGGGCACTTTCTTTTTGCCAAAGGGGATGACTATACACTTTTTGGCATTTAGCTTGAGGCCATGGCTCTGGCACCAGTTGTCTGTTTCTATGGGGCCCTTTTGGAGGATGCTTGTGTCGGCTGGAGAGTCAATTATGGTGCCCAGTTTGCAGTTATCTGCAAACTTGGTCTGCCACAGTCCTTCCGTGTTGGTCTGTACCTCTGAGAAATATATACCAAACAAGAGAGGTCCCAGGACTAAGCCTTGTGGGACGCCACTTGTAACTGGTTTGGAGTCTGACATGGCTCCAACAATTCTAACCATATGGGTTCTGACCTTGAGCCAGTTTGCAACCCATCTAGTGACATAGGGGTTTATACTTAAGCTGGTGAGCTTATCTATAATGCCCTAGTGGGGTATTGTATTGAAGGCTTTTGCGAGGTCCAGGTAGGCTGTGTGGACCACCTTCCCCTTGTCAATGGCCTTGGTGACTGTTTCAAAGAAATTGACCAGGTTTAAGAGGCAGGATCTGCCCTTAACAAAGCCGAACTGGGTAGGATCCAGTGTCTGTAGGTCCCCAATATCTTTATTTATGAGGTCCATGATGATCCTTTCCATAGCTTTGCAGACCAAGCTAGTCAGGCTTATGGGGCGATAGTTTCCAGGATCTGTTGAGGCACCACCTTTGTGGAGTGGGACCACTGTTGCTGTACGCCACTCTTTGGGTACATATCCTGTAGTAAGGCTGAGACTGAACAGTAGTTTTATGTTTGGGTTTAGCTCTTCTTGGAGTTCATGAAGGACACAGCCCGGGACACCGTCTGGTCCCATTGATGCTGTGTTTTTTGCTTTGGAGAGGGCGGCTCTCACCTGAGCATCTGAGATGTCAGGGGGGCAGCACTCTGCTGGGATAGATATTTGCCCTTTTGGTGGGGGGGGAGTTTGCGCTGAACCTGTCAGCTAGGATGTTGGCAATGTCTGTGAGTTTGGTGTATTTTTTTGTCAATTTGGATTAATTCTGAGCATATCTGGGAATTCCCACCCAGGTTCCTAACATAACTAAAGAAAGCCTTGTGATTATCCTTAATGTCCTGTGCTCGAAGCTGGCCTTAGAAGATTTTATGAGTGCCCGTAGTTTTTTGCTAATACTGATCAGAGATGCCTTCCCTTTTTGGGATTTTGTTCTGTCATGTAGTAGCTTCCTCCTTCTATTGTATAGTTTGTTTATGGCTGGGGTCCACCAGATAGGACGTCTGCCTTTGGAGGATTGGGTCTTGGTTTTATTTGGGATTGCATGATCCATGCATTCCTGAAGGTGTTCATAGAATGCGTTTATAAAGGATTCTGCGGTCTGGGCTGTATTTTCCACAGGCCCGGGGGCTTTGAAGGATTCCACCTCGGTTTTGAGGAGTGTGAAATTTACTTTAGAGAAGTTTTTCACTGTGGTTTTCTGGACAGGGGGTGGGGTCGGGATGTGAATATCCAGTGAGATTAGTTTATGGTCTGATCTTACCAGTGAGGGATACACTTCTGTTCTGGAGCATAGAGTCCCCATGTTGGTGATGATCAGGTCCAGTATGTTTTCCCCTCTTGTGGGAGTGGTAACAAGTTGTTCCATAGCATTTGAGTTTATAAATTCTAGGAACCTTTGGGCTAGGGTGTTGGAGCTAGAGTAATGCTCCCAGTCTATGTTTGGGTAGTTGAAGTTGCCCAATATAATGGTATTTGGAGAGACCTTCATATTTTCCAGTTTTCTCAGGAAAGCCGAGTGGGGTTCCCGGGTTTGGGAGGGTGGTCTGTAGCAGGCTATAAACTGGCTGGCAGTTTTACCCACTGTTAGTTGCACATGGATAGTCTCTGATGCTTTGTGCTGTGCCACCAACCTGGAGGTGTGGGTATCTTTGATGAATATTGATATTCCCCCTCCTTTTGTGGTTCGGTCCAAGTTTTGGGGCCAAAAAGCATGGTATGAGGTATAGCCTGGTAGTGCTGGGGTGGTCTCGGGAGCCTTGAACCAGGTTTCTGTTACAGCACAGATATCGATGTTCTCCATGCTAAGGAGAGTTTTGAGTGCATGCATCTTGAGGTTTAGATTTCTGGCGTTGAGTAGCATTACTCTTAGTTTCTTATCCCTTGTGATACCTATGGAGGTAGGTTTGTCTTTTGAGCCTTGCCTAAAAAAAGCACTATAGGGGTAGCAAGAGCCTTTGCCAAAATCCAAAAGCCCAGGGGTGACAGGTGCAAGCCGTCCCTAGCGAAGCATTGTGGCTTGTCGAGCATGTCATCCCAGGCTGACAGGCATTGGATCCCCTTTGAATGACACCAATACTTAAGCCAATTGTTGAAATTGATCATCTTGTCTTCATATTGTGGCATCATTCTTGGTGAGGGTAAGATGCTGCTCAAGGTCAGGGTCATACCGGCCTGGGCTACATGCTCAGAGAGCTCCTCTATGTCTCTTTTCATGTAGTCCAGGGAGGTACGTGTCAGGTCATTCACACCAGCATGGACAATGACTGAGTCATATTTGTACTTGCCTTGGAGTGACCTGAGTGCTTGTGTTATGTGGCGGATCCTAGCGCCCGATAGGCAGCTCACCATGACCTTCTCCTTGTTCAGCCTGGTGAGCAGGACGTCAGTGTGCCTGACAATAGAGTCACCTATTACAAGTGTATCAGGTGTGTTGTTTAGCCTTAAGGGCTGTGACTGTTCAGCACACTGGCTTTGTGAGCTATGTGTTGCAAGTGTTTTGTTTTGGGGTAACGGTTGCTTGGGTGTCTGCTTTGGAGGTCTCTGCTGCTTAGGCAGATTTTTATTTAGAGCCTCCGAGTATGTTTTTGTGTGTTTATGTGTTTGGTTTTCTGTCATGGTAGGTCTATGTGAGACTGGAATTGTAGTGAGTGTGGTTTCCTTCTCCTCCTGACTGGTTATGCCAGTACTGAGTTGAGAGAGCTTAGCCTCCAGTTTGGCTACATGGTTGCATGTCTCACATGTGTTGGAATTTGTTGGGAGGACGAGAGGGTTGTCTGTGTACATGAGGCAGTTGTAACATTGCCTCAAGATTCCCAGATTCACCAGCTGGACCAGAGAGGAGATTGACAACTGACCTTTGGACATGCTAGAATAGTATTGGGAATTCCTTTATAATTGAAAAAGGGCCATGGGAACAAGGTACTCAAGGGGAGTTTGTGAGGGTGTAGTGCTTTTAATTTTTTAGTGCTGTCTTATATAATTGCTTTAGTGAGCAAGTGCCAGGTAACTTAAATGCAATGTGTTACAGGTAACTTAAATGCAAAAACGACAAACAGTAACTTTCTTTCAAGTGAAACAAGGAAATAAGTACAGTAAGCAATTCAGATATCACTAGGGATCCACAGAAGCGCTGAAAAGCCATGTTTTAGGGAGAATTAGTGTTTCAGGGAAATTACAAGCAAACAAACAACAAGCATACAAACAAAGCTAGATTCAGCAAGCCTGGATCTAGTCTATGCTACAGCAAACAAGGTGTACCAATTTCAGTAAGAAACAGTTCAAATATGCAGGCACTATAAGCCTTTAACCAGAAATTCCCAGCTCAGAAGGGCAGAGTCCAGCCTCTCCTCCCACAAGAGTGCAGACCACAAACCTTCTTAATGTAAAATAAATAGTCTGAAGCCCAAGTGCTTAAACCAGAACTAATACACTTTTAGAATAACAGACACTGAGCCCTCAATCAGCAGTTCCCAACTTAGAAGGATGTAAGCTACCTGTCCAGCCACCACAGTGCAGGCCACAAACCTTCCTAAGGTAAAACAACTGGTCTGAAGCCCAAGTGCTTAATCCAAAAGATTTAGAATGATAGCTACACTTTAATCAAGGTACTACCAAGCAGTAATAAATACAATTGAATACTTTAAAGAATTCCTGGATTAGTGCTCAAGTTATACAAAGCTAGATTCAACAGGCCTGGATCTAGTCTATGCTACAGCAAACAAGGTGTACCAATTTCAGTAAGAAGCAGTTCAGATATGCAGGCACTATAAGCCTTTAACCAGAAATTCCCAGCTCAGAAGGGCAGAGTCCAGCCTCTTCACCCACAAGAGTGCAGACCACGAACCCTCTTAATGTAAAATAACTGGCCTGAAGCCCAAGTACTTAAACCAGAATTAATACACTTTTATAATAACAGACACTGAGCCCTCAATCAGCAGTTCCCAACTTAAAAGGATGCAAGCTACCTGTTCTGCCACTACATTGCAGACCACAAACCTTCTTAATGTAAAACAACTGGTCTGGAGCCCAAGTGCTTAAACTAAAAGGCTTAGAATGAGTTACACCAAGCAGTAATAAATACAACTGAGTACTTTTAAGATGACGCAAAAGCAAAATAAAGTAGGAAGAAACACAAATACAGTAAAAGCAGATAATTTTTTTTTCACATGATAGGGAGGCCCTTGTGCTGAGTATTTGCAGTAGCTTGCAGTATGAGTCTGAGGGAGATCTGGTTACTGATGTCTTCAGTGAGGCTCGGACAGACACATTAGTGGAAGGGGTAGCAATGTCTCAGCAGCTCTCTCCTGCCCAAGTTCGGGGAAATCCGAGCAGTGTTACAGGAGTTTGGGGACATGTTCACTGGGAAGACCAGGGTGCACCCACCTGGTGCATGACCAGGTGGATACAGGACCCTGAAGGTCTATTAAGCAGGCCCCTTATAGGGTGCTGAGAGAGTCAGACTTTGAGAGAGCAGATACAGGAAATGTTGGATCTGGAGGTAGTTCAAGAGTCCAACAGTCCCTGGACCTCCCCAGTAGTGCTGGTGCCATAGAAGGATGGCAGCACCTGGTTCTGTGTGGACTACAGGAAGTTAAATATTCACACAGAGTCAGAGGCTTACCCCATGCCTAGGACAAATGAGGCCCTAGAGCAGCTGGGTGGGGATAAGTATCTTACAACCATTGATCTTACCAAGGGTTACTGGCAGGTGCCCTTGACTCCCAGTGCTAAAGAGAAGTCAACCTTTGTGACTCCTTTTCACTTGTATGAGTTCACAAAGATGCCCTTTGGGATGAATAATGCCCCAGCAACATTTCAGTGGCTGGTAGATCACATCCTAGAAGGAGCAGGATCATTTGCCCTTGCCTATATAAATGATATTGCCATCTGCAGCCATTCCTGGCGAGAGCACCTTCAACATGTCAGGGAGGCTCTGGGTAGACTACACAGTACAGTGTTGAACATTAAGCCCAGCAAATGTCAGGTGGGTATAGCAGAGGTCTCCTACCTGGGACATAGAGTGAGGAGTGGTAAGATCAGGCTAGGATCTGCCAAAATGGAAGCCATTCTGGCATGGCCTGCACCTGTTACCAAAAAAATAGGTGAGGACATTCTTAGGGACATCGGGGTACTACAGAAAGTTTGTAACCAGTTTCAGTTCCATAGCTGCTCCCCTCACATACCTGACAAGGAAGAACAGGCTAGATAAGGTAGTGTGGACCACAGCATGTGAGCAGGCACTCCAGAAGCTTAAAGAAGCTTTGGAAGGATCCCCTGCATTAGCCAGTCCAGATTACAGCAAATAATTTATTGTGCAGGTGGATGCTTCAAACCATGGGGTGGGGGCTGTACTTAGCCAGATTTTTTCAGAGGGAGAAGAGACCCAGTGGTTTATCTAAGTCATAGGCCCCAACCCAGGGAGCAGTGCTATGCAGCTGTAAAAAAGGAATGCCTAGCCATAGTGTGGGCACTGCAGAAACTTCAGCCTTATCTGTATGGAAGAAAATTGACTGTAGTGACAGATCACAATCCCCTAACATGGTTAAACAGAGCCAGCCGGCAAAATGGCAAGTTGCTTAGATGGAGCCTACGGTTGCAAGCATATGATATGTCAGTGCAGCAACGCAGTGGGAGTAACAATGCCATCACAGATTGCCTCTTAAGACAGGGAATGGGGCAGGGTATACTCAGATTTAACCCTCTCAAGGAATGTTTCTCAAGGGTCACTTGAAAAACTAGCTTGAGTTCTCTGGGGGGGAGATATGTGAAGGATGCCAGCCTAGCCAGATAGAATTTTTTAGATAATTCTCTCATTTGTAAATATTAATATAAGCCACAGGCTTGTTCTCTTAATAGGAATAAAATAGTGTTAAATGTGGAACTGGAAAAATGTAACAACAGTGCACTCTGCTGTAGGAAAGCTGTTAAGTGAAGCATTGTGTACTTGTTTGATCACAAAACCCAGAGCCGAGATGTCTGGATGAAGGAATTCTTGCTTTCGTTTTGAGACCAGAGTTAATTGCTAAAATTTGCATGTATAATTTATTTTATTGCTGTAACTTCCTGATCGGGTGCAAGATGAAAAGGGATGTTACAGTATGAGCTTCTGTTATCCTAGGAAACAGAAAATAATGATGTAATCTGAAATGAGTCAGTGGTACTGTGCTATCAATTTAAGGACAGAGAGACTCAGAGCATTTAATATTTGTCTTGAGAACATCCAATACCACCAGCACTCTGCCTATGCTCTATATGTAAATTTATTGTAGAACTGTGTTTTCTCTTAGATATAGCTAGGAATTAAGAATATTAGATTAGTGTTTTTCTGTACTAATGTCAGAACTTTTCTACTGTATTATTTTAAGTATTTCTCTGTGATCTCTGAACTCTTGACTAGCACTGTATTGTAAGAAGTATTGTCTTGCGTTTTTATTATTTATTATTAAATATTTTAAACCTTCAACTGTGGCTGTTTTGTGTAGAGTTAATTTAAGCTCTAAAGTACATTGCATGTATATAGTGATACTGTCCAGGCCACCCCAAATAAGCCTTGTTGTTCAGTCACACTTACCAGTTGGATAATAATATTGCACAGTATAATTGTACACACTTTGATAAGGGCCTTATTAGTAGCTGATATTAGTGGTTGGTGGTAGTAATTTCTACCTTATAGCCTGGTAGAGAAGGGGGCATAGCTGGAGAACCTGTGCCACCCTTCCCGAGGGGTGTCTGCATGTTTGTATATAACTCATATCCCAAAGTGTGTGTGTGTGTGTCAGCTACTTGGGCAGGGGCATGAAGCACTGTTTAGACAGAGAGGGTGTTGGAGGTTTTAGCTTGACCACTAGGCTGAGATCTGGACCCTATAGCTGTGCCAGTGGGGAGTCTTATTGGGGATCTGGAGAAAAATGGAGCAACCAGCCTCAGACTGACTGTGATCTCTGTGTGCTCTTAAGGGAAATTGTACTTTACTTTGTGTGTATTTTTTATCATTCCCAATGTGGATGCCCCTCATTGGTGTTAGTGGTGAGGACTGAGGATCCTTGATTGCTGGGCCAGTGCACGGGTGTCACATATTAATTGTTTGGCAGTGCTGGGATATCCACACCACATATTAATTGGTTGTCAAATACTAATTGGCTTGTAGTGGCGTGGGTAATGTGAATTCCTGTAGCTTGTGTACAGTGATCTTTGAAGGTGTTTGTACTGTAAATCAGCCATGCAGTGAATACTCAGAGTTCAGATCACAATTGTTTTATTTCTTTTGTTAGCTTAGTTAGTCATGGAGATCAGGCAAGCATGTCAGCAAGGGAGTATTGGAAACTGACAAGGAGCAAGCTGGCTGAGATGTGCCAGGCTAGGAGATGGGTGCATGGAAACCTGACTAAGGCAGACATGATTGCAGCTTTGGTCACAGCTCTATCAGAAAACAGCAATCAGGAGGACAATCAGACTGGCAGTGGAGGTGTACAACTCTCAGAGAATGGACAACTCAACCTTTCTGCAGGTGACATACAAGTCCATCTGGAGCTAAAGAGACTTGACTTGGAGGCCAAGCGTTTGGAAACAGAAGCAGCAGAGAGATTGAGATGTCTACAGGCTGAGGAGAATTGAAACTGCTATGCCTGGAAGCTAAAGAGAAGGAAAGGCAGAGGCAGCACGAAAAGGAGATGCCGACAATTCACCAGAGTCATGGAGGTAATGGGAAAGAGAGTAACCAGACCCCAGAAGCACAAAAGGTCAGTAAATTTCTTCTGCAGTTTAAAGAGTGGGAACATTTTGATACTTTCATTCATATGTTTGAGAGGATATGTAAAGAGTTTGATGCTGAGGAAAGGCTCTGGGTATTGTTCCTGACCCCCATACTCCATGGTAAAGCTCTAACTGTGTTGTCTAAACTTGCTGATTGTAAATATTTTGATTATACTGCTGTTAAGAACTGTTTGTTAGAATTTTTTAGCTAACACCTGAAACTTATAGGAAAAAGTTTTGTGAGCATAGATGCAAGGCAGATGAAACTGTGTGTGAATATGTTGCTGAACTGAGCACTTATTTTCATAGGTGGGTAAGTGGATGTTAGATCACCACTTTTGAATGGCTGGCAGACCTTTTGGTGCGGGAACAAGCCCTTAGCACTTTGCCTGAGGACATGAGGATCTGGTTAGCTGATCGACAATGTGCTACTTCAGATGAGTTGGGGAAAAAGGGAGACCTATACCTAGCAAGCAGGGCATCTTTGCACAGGAAAGAGACCTCAAGTACTGCTCATGGATCTAAAGGAACCAATGGTAGGCAGCCCAGACTGCCCCAACTGAATCTGCCAGTTACAGAGGAAGCCACTAGTCCAGGTACATGTCAGGACCTAGGGTTAAATGCTTTGAAAGCAACCAGAGGGCCATGTGGCATACAGATGTCCATGGAGGCAAGGTGGGGAACAAAAGTTGAGAGAGCCAGTAAGTGGGAAATACAAAATGCTAATAGTAGGTTGTCTTGAGACAACAAGGGAACTGAACTACCATCCTGCAGATCTCCTGATAAAGAAGGATTTTGATAGTTCAATACCATGTGTTTTTGCAGTTACATGCAGTCAAGCTTCGAGACAAACATGTGGGTCTGGTAGCCTCACGGAGACACAGACAGACCACATACTTGCAGCAAGGACTGGTGAGGTGGTTACTTCACATTGGGAGCTACTCTGTAGCAGTGAGACTGAAGGTGAGCCACAGCTGCTTGTAGGTACTGATGTTCCCTTAGACAGAGTGACTGCAAAAGTAGAGGTGAGTAGTAGAATCCAGGCTGACAGTGAGGCACCACTGTAAGAGGCTGCTAGCCTTTCTGTGGAAGAGGAGCTGGGAATGTTTACAAAGAGAGAGTTGAGACAGGCTGAGCTCTCAGACCCTACATTGCAAGGCCAGAAGCAGGTAGCTTGTGAGGCACCTGATTCTCAAGGGAAGAGGGGAATCTGTATACTGGGACAAAGGGTTACTGTATAGAGAGTGGACCCCTGAGGGAGGGCTAGAAGTGAGGGGTTCAGCAGTTGGTAGAGCCTAGAGCCTACTGTCTGGTGCTTCTAGCCATAGCCCATGATATTCCCTTTGCTGGTCATATGGGCATAAAACGTACAAAGGGACATATCATGCAGAAGTTCTACTGGTCTGGAATTTCCAGAGATGTAACAGGGTACTGCAGGTTCTGTGAGCAGTGCCAAAAGGTAGGCAAGGCAGGAGATAAGGTGAAAGCTCCTTTGATGCCTTTGCCTGTGATTGAGGAGCCATTTCAGAAGGTAGCTATGGATATTGTGGGGCCTGTGAGAATGTCAAGTTCCACAGGGAAAACGTATATCCTAGTGGTAGTAGATTAGGCTACAAGATACCCTGAGGCAGTGGCGTTGTCCTCTATTGAGGAAGAAAAGGTGGCAAATACTTTGTTAGAGATTTTCAGCAGGGTAGTTTTCCCAAAAGAAATACTGACTCACAGAGGTGCAAATTTCATGTCAGACCTGCTGGCTTGTCTGTGAACGTACTGTGGGGTGAAGCACCTGAAGACCAGCCTCTACCATCCCCAGGGTAATGGTCTTGTTTAGAGGTTAAACTCTACACTCAAGTCCATCCTACGGGCATTTGCAGACCAGATTAATAGGGAGTGGGGCAAAGGTTTTCCCAATCTGTTGTATGCTTACAGAGAGGTTCTCCAGGAATCCACTGGTTCTTCACCTTTTCAGTTGTTGTATGGGCATAGGGTGAGAGGACCTCTAGATTTAAATTTTGATGAGTGGGAAGGTGAGTGTGAATCTCACAAGGAGTCTGTTGTGGCATATGTCCTAAACTTCAGGACAAGGCTTAGGGAACTCACGGGCTTGGCCCAGGAGAACCTGGCAGAAGCGCAACAACAGAAAAAGGTATGGTATGACAGGAATTCTCAAGCTAGAGAGTATGCTGTAGGGCAGCAGGTAGTGGTTCTCATTGCTGTCAGGCAAAACAAGCTGCAATCAGTGTGGGAGGGACCCTACAAGGTGGTAAGAAAGGTAAGTGATGTTAACTACGTGGTAGAACTGCAAGGCAAGAGGCAGGGTCACAAGTTGTACCATGTTAACATGATGAAACCTTACCATGATAGGGAGGCCCTTGTGCTGATGAGTATTTGCAGTAGATTGCAGAAGGAGTCTGAAGGAAATCTGGTGACTGATCTCCTCAGTGAGGCTCGCACAGACACATCAGTGGAAAGGGTACCAATAGCCTAGCAGCTATCTCCTGCCCAAGTCTGAGAAATCCGGGCAGTGTTACAAGAGTATGGGGACATGTTCACTGGGAAACCAGGATGAACCCACATGGTGCAGAACCAGGTTGATAAAGGACCCCAAAGGCATATTAGGCAGGCCCCTTATAGGGTGCCTGAGAGAGTCAAACAGACTCTCAGGGAGGAGATACAGGAAATGTTTGCACTAGGAGAAATACAAGAGTCCAGCATTCCCTGGACCTTCCTAGTTGTGCTGGTGCCAAAGAAGGATATCACCACCAGGATCTGTGTGGACTACAGGAAGTTAAATATTCACACAGAGTCAGAGGCTTACCCTATGCCAAGAACAGATGAGGCCCTAGAGCAGCTGGGTGGGGATAAGGATCTTACAACCTTTGATCTTACCAAGGGTTATTGGCAGGTGCCCTTGACTCTCAATGTTAAAGAGAAGTCAGACTTTGTGACTCATTTTGGCTTGTATGAGTTCACAAAGATGCCCTTTGGGATGGAAAATGCCCCAGCAACTTTCCAGAGGCTGGTAGATCACATCCTAGCAAGAGCAGGAGAATTTGCCCTTGCTTATCAAAATGATATTGCCATCTACAGCCATTCCTGATAAGAGCACCTTCCATATGTTATTGAGGTGCTGGGCAGACTACAGAGGGCAGGGTTGATCATTAAGCCCAGCAAATGTCAGGTGGTTATGGCAGAGGTCTCCTACCTGAGACATAGAGTGGGGAGTGGTAAGATCAGGCCAGACCCTGCCAAAGTGGAAGCCATTCAGGAATGACCTGCACCTGTTACCAACAAGCAGGTGAAGGCATTCGTAGGGACAGCAAGGTACTACAGAAAGTTCATCCCCAGTTATAGTACCATAGCTGCTCCCCT
Organism: Protopterus annectens; assembly: GCF_019279795.1. Lineage (NCBI taxonomy): Eukaryota > Metazoa > Chordata > Ceratodontiformes > Protopteridae > Protopterus > Protopterus annectens. The sequence continues at coordinate 799,531,163 of NC_056751.1, forward strand.
CACAGACCTAACAAGGAAGAACAGGCTACATAAGGTAGTGTGGACCACAGCATGTGAGCAGGCATTCCATAAGCTTAAAGATGCTTTGGGAGGACCCCCTGCATTAGCCAGTCCAGATTACAGCAAATTATTTGTTGTGCAGGTGGATGCTTCAAACCATGGAGTGGGGGCTGTACTTAGCTAGATTTCTTCAGAAGGAGAAGAGCACACAGTGGTTTATCTCAGTCATAGGCTCCAACCCAGGGAGCAATGCTATGCAGCTGTAGAAAAGGAATGCCTAGCCATAGTGTGGGCACTGAAGAAACTTCAACCTTATATGTATGGAAAATATTCCCTGTAGTGACAGATCACAATCCCCAAACATGGTTAAACACAGCCAGCTGGTAAAATGCCAAATCGCTGAGATGAGCCTAGGGTTGCAAGCATATGATATGTCAGTCCAGCACCACAGTAGGATTAGCAATGCCATTGCAGATGGGCTCTTAAGACAGGGAATGGGGTAATGTATACTCAGACCTAACCATCTCAAGCAATGTTTCTCAAGAGTCACTTGAAAAACTAGCTTGAGTTCTCTGGGTGGGGGGTATGTGAAGATATGTGATGGCTGCCAACCTAGCCAGATAGAATTTTGTACATAATTCTGTCATTTGTAAATATTAATATAAGCCACAGGCTTGTTCTCTTAAATGGAAGAAGATGGTGTTAAATGTGGAACTGCAAAAATGTAACAACAGTGCACTCTGCTGTGGGAAAGCTGATAAGTCAAGCATTATGTAATTTTTTTATCACAAAACCCAGAGCTGAGATGCTGGATGAATGAATTCTTGCTTTTGTTTTGAGACCAGAGTTAATTGCTAGAATTTGCATGTATAATTTCTTTTATTGCTGTAGCTTCCTGACCAGGTGCAAGATGAAAAGGGCTGTTACACTCTGAGCTTCTGTTAGCCTAGGAAACAGAAAATAATTATGTAATCTGAAATGAGTCAGTGGTACTGTGCTATCAATTTAAGGACAGAGAGACTCAGAGCATTTTACATTTGTCTTGAGAACATCCAATACCACCAGCACTCTGCCTATGCTCTATATGTAAGTTTATTTTAGAACGGTGTTTTCTCTTAGATATTGCTAGGAACTAAGAAGATTAGAATAGTGTTTTTCTGTACTGATGTCAGAACTTTTCTACTGTATTATTTTAAGTATTTCTCTGTGATCTCTGAACTCTTGACTAGCACTGTGTAGTAAGAAGTATTGTCTTGTGTTTTTATTATTTAGTATTAAATATTTTTGACCTTCCAACTGTGGCTGTTTTTTGTAGAGTTAATTTAAGCTCTAGAGTACATTGCATGTATATAGTGATACTGTCCAGGCCACCCAAAATAAGCCTTGTTGTTCAGTCACACTTAGCAGTTGGATAATAATATTGCACAGAAATAATTGGACACTGTTTGATAAGGGCCTTATTAGTAGCTGATTTTAGTTGGTTGGTGGCAGTAACTTCTACCTTATAGTCTTGCAGAGAAGGGGGCATATCTGGAGAATCTGTGCCACCCTTCCCCCAGGAGTGTCTCTGTGTTTTTATATAACTCATATCCCAATGTGTGTGTGTGTGTGTGTGTGTGTGTGTGTGTGTGTGTGTGTGTGTGTGTGTGTGTGTGTGTGTGTGTGTGTGTGTGTGTGTGTGTGTGTGTGTGTGCTAGTTGGGCAGGGACACAAAGCACTGGTTGGACAGAGAGGGTGCTGGAGGTTTTAGCTTGACCACTAGGCTGAGATCTGGACCCTATAGCTGCGCCAGTGGGGAGTCTTATTGGGGATTTGGAGAAAAATGGAGAAACCAGCCCCAGACTGACTGTGATCTTTGTGTGCTCTTAAGGGAAATTGTACTTTACTTTACATTTATTTTTTATCCTTCCAAATGTGGAAATGTGGACACGCCTCACTGGTGTTAGTGGTGAGGATTGAGGCTCCTTGATTGCTGGGCCAGTGCACGGGTGTCACATATTAATTGTTTGGCAGTGATGGGATATCCACACCACATAGATTGTGTACAGTGATCTCTGAATGTGTCTGTACTCTAAATCAGCCACACAGTGAATACTCAGTTCAGATCACAATTGTTTTATTTCTTTTGTTAGCTTAGTTAGTCAGGGAGCGCAGGCAAGCATGTCAGCAGAAAAGTATGGAAAGTTGACAAGGAGCCAGCTGGCTGACATGTGCCAGGCTAGGAGACTGGTGCATGGAAACATGACTAAGGCAGACATGATTGCAGCATTGGTCACAGCTGCATCAGAAAACAACAATCAGGAGGATGGTTAGACTGGCAGTGGAGGTATACAACACTCAGAGAATGGACAGCTCAACATTTCTGCAGATGACTTAAAAGTCCATCTGGAGCTAAATAGACTTGAATTGGAGGCCAAGCATTTGGAAACAGAAACAGCAGAGAGAATGGGATATCTACAGGCTGAGAAAAATGAGAAATTGCTATGCCTAGAAGCTAAGGAGAAGGAAAGGCAGAGGTAGCATAAAAAGGAGATGCCGACTCTTCACCAGAGTCATGGAGGTAATAGGAAAGAGAGTAACCAGACCCCAGAAGCACAAAAGGTCAGTAAATTTCTTCCACAGTTTAAAGAGTGGGATCATTTTGATAGTTTCATTCATATGTTTGAGAGGATATGTAAACAGTATGATGCTGACGAAAGGCTCTGGGTATGGTTCCTGACCCCCTTACTCCATGGTAAAGCTCTAACTGTGTATTCTAAACTTGCTGATTGTGAATATTTTGATTATACTGCTGTTAAGAACTGTTTGTTAGAATTTTTTAAGCTAACACCTAAAACCTATAGCAAAAAGTTTCGTGAGCATAGATGGAAGGCAGATGAAACTGTGTGCGAAAATGTTGCTGAACTGTGCACTTATTTTCATAGGTGGGTGAATGGATGTCAGATCACCACGTTTGAAGGGCTGGCAGACCTTTTGGTGAGGGAACAAGCCCTTAGCACTTTGCCTGAGGACACGAGAATCTGGTTAGCTGATCAACAATGTGCTACTTCAGATGAGTTGGTGAAGAAGGGAGACCTATACCTAGCAAGCAAGGCATCTCTGCACAGAAAAGGGACCCAAAGTACTGCTCATGGATCTAAAGGAACCCATGGTGGGTAGCCCAGACTGCCCCAACAGAATCTGGCAGTAGCAGGGGAAGCCACTAGTCCAGTTACATTTCCAGGACCTAGGGTTAAATGTTTTGAATGCAACCAGGGGACCATGTGGCATACAGATGTCCATGGAGGCAAGGTGGGGAACAAAAGGTGAGAGAGCCAGTAAGTGGTAAAGACAAAACACCAGTAGTAGGTTGTCTTGAGACAACAAGGGTACTGAACTACCATCCCGCAGATCTCCTGATAGAGAAGGACTTTGATAGTTCAGTACCATGTGTTTATGTAGTTACACGCATTCAAGCTACGAGACAGGCATGTGGGTCTGGTAGCCTGGGGGAAACCCAGACAGACCGCATACTTGCAGCAAGGATTGGTGAGGTGATTTTTTTCAGGGAGGGAGCTACTCTGTAGCAGTGAGACTGAAGGTGAGTCACAGCTGCTTGTGGGTACTGATGTTCCCTTGGACAGAATGACTGCAAAGGTAGAGGTGAGTAGTAGCATCCAGGTTGACAGTGAAGCACCGCTGTCAGAGGATGTCAGACTTCCTGTGGAAGGGGAACTGGGAGGGGTTGCAAAGACAGAGTTGAGACAGGCTCAGCTCTCAGACCCTACATTGCAAGGCCAGAGGCAGGTAGCTCATGAGGCACCTGATTCTTAAGGGAAGAGGGAATCTGTATACTGGGACAAAGGCTTACTGTATAGTGAGTGGACCCCTGAGGGATGGCTAGAAAGTGAGGTGGTTCAGCACTTGGAAGTGCCTAAAGCCTACTGTCTTGTGCTTCTAGCCATAGCCCATGATATTCCCTTTGCAGGTCATATGGGCATAAAACGTACAAAGAAACATATCATGCAGAATGTCTACTGGCCTGGAATTTCCAGAGATGTAACAGGGTATTACAGGACCTGTGAGCAGTGCCAAAAGGTAAGCAAGGCAGGAGACAAGGTGAGAGCTCCTTTGATGCCTTTGCCTGTGTCTGAGGAGCCATTTCAGAGGGTATCCATTGATATTGTGGGGGCTATGAGTATGCCAAGTTCCACAGGTAAAAAGTATATCCTAGTGGTAGCAAATTATGCTACAAGACACCCTGGGGCAGTGGATTTGTCCTCTATTGAGGCAAAAAAAGGTGGCAAATACTTTGTTAGAGATTTTCAGCAGGGTAGATTTCCCAAAAGAAATACTGTGACAGACAGTGGTGCCAATTTCATGTCAGACCTGCTGGCTTGTCTGTGAAGGTACTGTGAGGTGAAGCAGCTGAATACCACCCCCTACCATCCCCAGGCTAATGGTCTTGTTGAGAGGCTAAATTCTACACTCAAGTCCATGCTAAGGGCATTTGCAGACCAGTTTAAGAGGGATCGGGGCAAATATTTGCCCCATCTGTTATATTCTTACAAAGGGGTCACCCAGAAATCCATAGGTGTTTCACCTTTTGAGTTGCTGTATGGGCATAGGGTGAGAGGACCTCCAGATTTAATTTGTGATGAGTGGGAAGGTGAGTGTGAATCTCAGAGTCTGTTGTGGCATATGTCCTACGCCTCAGGACAAGGCTCAGGGAACTCATGTTTCTGGCCCAGGAGAACCTAGCAGAAGCCCAACAGAAAAAGGTATGTTATGACAGGAATACCGAAACTAGAGAGTATGCTGTAGGGCAGCAAGTAGTGGTTCTCATTCCTGTCAGACATAACAAGCAGCAAGCAATGTGGGAGGGACCCTACAAGGTGGTAAGAAAGGTAAGTGATGTTAACTACGTGGTGGAACTGCTAGGCAGGAGGCAGGGGCACAAGTTGAACCACGTTAACATGATGAAACCTTACCATGATATCTTTGCTGAGTATAGGGGCACAAGTTGAACCACGTTAACATGATGAAACCTTACCATGATAGGGAGGCATCTGTGCTGAATATTTACAGTAGCTTGCAGGAGGAGTCTGAGGGAGATCTGGTGACTGATCTCAGTGAGGCTCGGGCAGACACCTCAGTGGAAGGGGTAGCAATGTCCCAGCAGCTCTCTCCTGCCCAAGTTCGAGAAATCCGAGCATTGTTACAGGAGTTTGGGGACATGTTCACTGGGAAACCCAGGGTGCACCCACCTGGTTCAGCACCAGGTGGATACAGGGCCCCGAAGGTGTATTACGCATAGGGTGCCTGAGAGAGTCAAACAGACTCTGAGGGAGGGGATACAGGAAATGTTGGAAGTAGGGGAAATTTAAGAGTCCAACATCCCTGGACCTCCCCAGTGGTGCTGTTGCCAAAGAAGGATGGCAGCACCAGGTTCTGTTTGGACTACATGAAGTAATCACACAGAGTCAGAGGCTTATCCCATGCCAAGGACAGATGAGGCCCTAGAACAGCAGGGTGGGGCTAGGTATCTTACAACCACTGATCTTACAAAGGGTTACTGGCAGGTGCCCTTGACTCCCAATGCTAAAAAATAAGTCAGCCTTTGTGACTCCTTTTGGCTTGTATGAGTTCACAAAGATGCCCTTTGGGATGAAAAATGCCCTAGCAGCTTTCCAGAGGCTGGTAGATTACATCATAGCAGGAGCAGGAGGGTTTGTCCTTGCTTATCAAAATGATATCGCCATCTACAGCCATTCCTGACAAGAGCACCTTCAACATGTCAGTGAGGTGCTGGGCAGACTACAGAGGGTAGGGTTGATCATTAAGCCTGCAAATGTCAGGTGGGTATGGCAGAGGTATCCCACCTAGGACATAGAGTGGGGAGTGGTAAGATCAGGCCAGAGCCTGCCAAAGTGGAAGCCATTCGGGCATGGCTTGCACCTGTTACCAGAAAGCAGATGAGGGTATTCTTAGGGACAGCAGGGTATTACATAAAGTTCATCCCCAGTTATAGTACCATAGTTGCTCCCCTCACAGACCTAACAAGGAAGAACAGGCTAGATAAGGTAGTGTGGACCACAGCATGTGAGCAGGCATTCCAGAAGCTTAAAGAAGCTTTGGGAGGACCCCCTGCATTAGCCAGTCCAGATTGCAGCAAATAATTTGTGGTGCAGGTGGATGCTTCAAAGCATGGAGTGGGGGCTGTACTTTGCCAGATTTCTTCAGAGGGAGAAGAGCACACAGTGGTTTATCTCAGTCATAGGCTTTAACCCAGGGAGCAATGCTATACAGCTGTAGAAAAGGAATGCCTAGCCATAGTGTGGGCACTGCAGAAACTTCAGCCTTATCTGTATGGAAGAAAATTCATTATAGTGACAGATCACAATCCCCATACATGGTTAAACACAGCCAGCTGGCAAAATGCCAAATTGCTGAGATGAGCAGTCACTTGAAAAACTAGCTTGAGTTCTCCGGGGGGGGGGGGGTATTGGAAGATATGTAAAGGCTGCCAGCCTAGCCAGATATAATTCTTTAGATAATTCTGCCATTTGTAAATATTAATATAAGTTACAGGCTTGTTATCTTAAATGGAAGAAAATGGTGTTAAATGTGGAACTGCAAAAATGTAACAACAGTGCACTCTGCTGTAGGAAAGCTGATAAGTCAAGCATTGTGTAATTGTTTGATCACAAAACCCGGAGCTGAGATGTCTGGATGAAAGCATTCTTGCTTTTGTTTTGAGACCAGAGTTAATTGCTAGAATTTGCATGTATAATGTCTTTTATTGCTGTAGCTTCCTATCAGGTGCAAGATGAAAAGGGCTGTTACACTCTGAGCATCTGTTAGCCCGAAAAACAGAAAATAATGATGTAATCTGAAATGAGTCAGTGGTACTGTGTTATCAATTTAAGGACAGAGAGACTCAGAGCATTTTATATTTGTCTTGAGAACATCCAATACCACCAGCACTCTGCCTGTGCTTTATTAGTAGTTGATATTAGTGTTTGGTGGCAGTAATGTCTACCTTATAGCCTGGCAGAAAAGGGGGCATAGCTGGAGAACCTGTGCCAGCCTTACCCATGATTGACTGTGTGTTTGTATATAACTCATATCGCAAAATGTTTGAATCAGCTACTTGGGCAGGGACACAAAGCACTAGTTGGACAGAGAGTATGCTGGAGGTTTTAGCTTGACCACTAAGCTGAGATCTGGCCATATAGTTTTGCCAGTGGGGAGTCTAATTGGAGATATGGAGAGAAAGGGAGAAACCAGCCCCAGACTGACTGTGATCTCTGTGTGCTCTTAAGGGAAATTGTACTTTACTGTGTGTGCATGTATTTTTTATCCTTCCCAATGTGGATGCCTCTCTCTTGTGTTAGTGGTGAGGATTGAGGCTCCTTGATTGCTGGGCCAGTACAATTCTTTCATGAAAACAAACTCATCCATAATCAATCTAGCTAGGTGGACAATCTGACCCTTTACAATTCCTCTGTTTTTGGTGAAAGGGATGGCAGCTTTCAAAATGCAAATAAGGACTGGAGAATATGTCTTTCCGATAGATAGTTGAAGTATATTATTGCCTTGAACTATCCTTACCGACAGTTATGTCTAGATACTTAATGTTAAAAATGCTAGATTGATATGAAAACCTTAAAAAATACACATACCTTCTAAGTATAACATAATGGCTGCACATTGCTTTTTTTAACCTTTGTATAATATCAGGATGTCATCTAAAAATCTGTAGTAAGTATGAATCAAATATTTGTATTCTGAATTTAACACATAACATTCTTCCCATACTTTCATAACTCCATTAGCATACAACAGGGGACATGCTGCCCCCACAGCTACCCCAGAAACCTAGTAAAAGTACTTGCCTTCAAAGAATATAAAAGTGTTTGACAATACCACTTCTGACAAGGTATCAATCACCTGGATCTCTGTAGTAGAAATTGATCCTTGGCCAGTTCAAAAAGTACTAAAAGAATCAAGACCCTCAACATGTGGTATCACTGTAAATAAATTAACTACACTGACAGTGACAAAAAGAATGACTTAATCAAAGGACGTCACTTTAAGGCTTTTTATTAAATGCCAAGAATCATGTAAAATATGTGATTTCCTTCCTTATAGCTCTTTACACTTCCAATCAGTATATTTGGCTATCAGTTCTGTTTTGGAGCCCTTGGCAGCAGCAATGGGTTTAAATGGGAAATCAGCTTGATTTTTACGTATCTTTGGAATATCACAGATATAAGGCACACAGGGATTCAAACCTGCAAGTAATTCAAAAGTCACCTTACCTATGGATCCTGTAACAACAAATCCCTCAATACAAAATCCACCTTACTATAGGCTATTTTGATCTCATTCTTAGAGACCCTCCTATATGTGTGTTCATCAGATAATAGAGTTAACATTTTGAAGGAATAATCTAAACTGTTCATTGCAGCCATTCCCCCAGCCTTCTCAGGTGTCAGGATCTGTAGGCTCCTATCCTTCATAAAGTGGTTCAATACTTATCTTTCCTCATAGGAAAAATTATCGATAGAATTCCTCTTCCACTTATGAAGTTGTCTAAATTTATCTTCACAAAGCCTTTCAAACATAGCTACCAAAGGGTTTTGAGGAAATAAGAATACAATTTTCTTTTTTAAATTCAGATACAAGATCTCATATGGCTTGTCAGAAAAAATAAATAAATTCAACTTCCTGGTAAACAACTAGAGCGAGATTAATACTTTCACAATATCTATTTTAAAATTAGGTGTAAAAGTAAAACCTTTTCTCAACAAAGTCAAACAGCTATCTAGGAAGGAAGTATTAGATAAATTAAATATATCAAATCTAGTAAATTCTGGTGTAAAAAACATTCATGTGCAACCACAGGTACACTGACTGTAGAGCGGGCTAATTAATGCCTTCTCACCCTGCCCTTGCCCTGTTACTGCTGACTGAGGTGATTGTTCCTCTTGAGATTTGGAAAAGTCTCTTGCAGATGATCTAACTGCTGTTGTGCCAGTATCTCTGACCATCTCACCTGAAAAGCATCTAAAAAAAGAAGGTTCAACTCCATCATCACTAGGTGGCTCAGAATTAACATTATCATTATCAATAGGAGAAACAATATTGGCAGTGTTGGAACCTATATTTCGATGCAGTATAAGGGGCTTGGGATAAGCCTGTCTCTCCCTATATTCACGCCTGTCTCTATCAAGTTTCTTCACCTTCCATTCTGGGCTCCTATCACTTTGTTGAAGGCTTAGTTCCATGAATGGCTATTCATCAATCCCTTATCATTGAACACCCTTTTATCAAATGTTTACATCATCAAAACTTTTTCCTAGGGAAGAAAGTTAGTTAGCGGGGTGTGGGGGTGTGGTGGACGAAGCCTCTCCACTTTGGTGAATTTAAAATAATGTGTTTGTTATGATTGCTATGGTGGCCAAGTAGTTTAATTCCCTAGAAAAACGTTTCGATGATGTAAATGTTCAATGAAAGGGTGTTCGACGATTATGGTTCGATGAATAAGCATTCACAGAATTAAGCTTTCAACAAAGAGATATAGATTCTCCATTCATTATTACAACTAACCATGTTGTTAATTTTGGTAAAAATATTATTTCAATCTTTCTTTACTGAGTTAAACAATCAAGTTGTTATCCACAAAGGCATTCAATTCCTTTAAGTCAACATTAAGTGTAGGAAGTTTTCTCTCATTATCTTTTATCAATAATTCAATTAGTCTTAAGCCAGTGTAATCAAAAAGCTCTAATAATTCATTATGTAAAATAAAGTTTAGCTCCAGCCTGACAGGGAATTTCCATAGTCTCAATCTGTTAATTACCCGTTTGGGCCATAAATACTCTTGCAAATAGCTATTCTCGAGTTGCAGATTTCTAAACTTAAAAAGATTGCATTCAAATTTAACAAGCGGAACTTTTAAACTCACTTGTGTGCCAGCACAAGAAGAACTAAATGTAAATTGAGGAGCTCTCATCCAATTATCAAAATCAATGTACTGCTGAGTACTAACTTCTTGTTGATAACCGCTACTTGTAGCTTCACGTGGGCCATCAGTTCTGTGTTTTCGGTTAAACATCAAAACTAATATTTGTTCTATGGACACTTCTCTGAATAAGCATGCTATTGAGAATGGCACATCAAACCTTCAAATCCCAAGCTTTGGAACTTTTAGGCTATAATGATGTAATGAGGTGATTTGTTTGCACTTGGCACAGAAAGAAGGCTCCTACCTATGATCCTGGTAACCTGTGCTGGTTAGTAAATTGGGTTCCATAGTAATGCCAGGATCATAGGAGCACTGAGTGTGAAAGATTTCTGGCAATGAGAATATAGGTTTCCTATTATGTTGTCGAATGTTTAGGCCGTCGAAAGCCTAAACGTCGACACCTAAACGTTGAACGCTCAAAACCACGACTGGTCAATTATGTAAATTTTCCCAGAGAAAAAGTTCACTTGGCCATCATCAGGGATTTGCCCTTTTCCCCAATGTAGAGTGATCTCAGAGTTGGCATATTTAGTTGGGGGCTGTGGGGGCGGGGGTGAATCCCCCACTTGATTAGGGTTTTAAATTAAAAATTCAAATTGGCCAGTCACGCTTTTTTAGCATTCGACATTTAGGTGTCGACATTTAGGCATTCAACAACCTAAGTGTTCGACATTCTAATATAGACCCTGAACATATGGTGGGTCCATCCAGGGGCTAGCCTTGGGGAGAATGGTCATGTTGCAAGACCAGTCACTGACGCATAGTGCATACTGCTCACGCTACAAAGGCATTCTGCTGCTGTTTCTGGTAATATGTCTGTTACATTTTAAAATGCAGGCGTATACTTGCCAAAGAATGTTAATCTACTGCTTAGGATTAATTTTATAGTAAATAAAGGTAAACCATGAATCAGGGTTAGTTTCTTTCTCCCTAAATGAACCATCTCACTCAGTAGAAGAGTCATCTCCCACACATTTAAAAGAATATTACTTTTGTCATTACAGCATGGCAAGAGATGGCACTCAGAAAACCCGAGTAAACACAACTTATGGGAAAGTTGATCATTTATTGCAATATTGATTATCCTCCTCTGTCAGCATGAGATATTAGTCACAGATCATAGGTGAGCAAGCAGAATGGTCAATGAATGACAAAGAAAATGCACACTTTGGAATGACAGTGAGCTGGGGAGCTGTATATAGCTATATAACAATACCCTTACAAAACCAAGCAAATCGGTCACTGTTGTTTGTTAAAAAAGGCTGAGATAATGCTGGGAGCCTGCTTTAAAACCAGTTATTAAAATATAAACATCTACTTAATTATCTTTAGAGTTTCTCTAAAGAAACATGAATTCAAGGCATTGTAGCTTCAATCACTCAATACATACAAATGGAAAAAAAAAAAGATTGAAAACATGAAATACACAGTGGGAAGATGTGTCTGCAGGAAACATAAACATTTTGCCCAAAGCATGCTGTTTTCAAGACAAGTTTTAAAAGGGTCATTCTATAATAGCTGTGGAGTTTTGTCAATGGTGGTAACACAAATCAGTGTTTTGTTCACCTTCTATTCCAGTGTTCCTTTAAAACAATGTTCTGCAGAGGACAAATCTATCGGTAGAAAAATCTATATGTAGGACTACTCCATCTGTTATTTTCACAATATTAATTCATGGAAGAGTTGACTGTCTCAACAAGAACCATTTATAGAGAAAAGTAAATCAAATGAGGGAATTTTACAGCGGTAATGTAAACATTTTCATGCTCTTCCATCAACTTTGTTTTTTTTTTGAGTTTGCTAGCAATATTTATATACCTACAAGCAATATTATAACTTTCCTTTTTAACTCACTTGTCCTTCTTTGTTGAATATTCATCCACCACAATCCACACATTACAACATTGTTCAGAGACCACATACACTTCATTGGTTCTTAATAAACCACTATTTCTATTGGGAACCTAAATTTTTACTCTTGAGTTACTTGATTCCTTCTCTGCATTTCCAATACCCATGTCCTACTGCCCTGCTATCATTCTTTCAGAGGGCTTTGATCTCATTTTTATCTGAACATTTCTTTATGTCTTTGGCATCTCTAACCCATACCATACACCCCTCCTGTTAATTGTTTTCCAGATAGCCTCATTTGATTGTCCACATGAGATCTTCTTTTAGCTCATCAATGAATTACCCTTTCATGGTGACATTTAACTCTGAGATCACTATCAAAGGTACAGCACACCCAGTAACAAAATAGACTATAAAACTGAGGACATGCTTACTAATCTCGCCATCTCCTATTTGAATGATATGTTATTCCCAAGCAATTCAGTTAACTTCAATGTGCTCTCATGCATTCTGTATAAAAGAAATTGGAAAATTCCACGATGATTTCATAGCTACAAAAATGAAACAAAACATTTTGGAGTATGCATTGTCTATTCATTCTTCACTCACCTTTTTGCTACTGCTTTGCATGACATAATAACTAAGGTCCATACCTAGGCCTAAAATGCCCATAATGGCAGTTAGCCTCTTACTTACCAATGAACCTATAAACTTATTATTATCCAAGTGAGACTTGCAGTTGATTTAGGAAATTAATGAATTAAATGATTAAGTCTTCCAACAGTACATATAAAAATTAGACATGCAACACGAAACAGCTTTGATGTGAGATTAATCAAAAATGAATTTTATTTTGTATAATAAAATGACAAAGAAAAGCAAGCTGATCCTGTTACATCTCTCAAACCTTTCCTCTGCCAGATCCAACATGTGAGCAGTCAGCTATTTTAACCCATCTTACCTGGATCATATTTGTGGCTTTCTCTGTATGTGTCAACAAGCTGGCTTATTTGGAATATTTCAGTGCTGTGCACTCAGAGTTTGTAAGTTAGAGTTTCAGTTTTATTAAGTTGCATTGTAATTTCAAGAGCATCCCTTTATCATTTCTTGCAGAGGGTGGGAGCACTATACCTACTCTATGAATCATAAGAAATCACAATAATCAGAGCAGAAGGCTGCACTTGGTAGTACAAATATGCTGCACATTTGTAAAGTTAAACACAGTAAATTAAATAATTAAACTGAATGTAAACTGATATACCAAGCAGTCTCTGCTGTGACACACCAGTGGCAGGATGCACACTCCAGAGAATCACTGCTTTGAAGTGTTGAATTACACAAGGCATAACTTGTCGCTTCACAGAAGTTCTTTTGCAGAACTTATTAGTCATGTGCTTTGCATACTGATAAATTATCATGCACCATAAATCAGGTGTTACTCTGCAGTATGTATAAAATTAAAGGAAGCCGGCCTGCATGACACAAGCAAAGCAATTGGACAGGGGCCTGCTCTCCCATCAACACTCTTGTAAACCACTGAATGACAGATGTATCACACAGACTGCTGGGTTGGACCAGTAGACCTGCTGGGTCCACACCATGAATCTATATGCTAAAAAAGAAGCATTAAATTTGTACATGTATTTAGTGGCCCCATGTGGAATAACAGAACACTATTTTTATGCTGTGCTGCTATATTTATGTACACAGTGCAAATTGGCATAAGAACTTTACATCTGTTTGAATGGTGAATAATAAACTATATTTCTGTACACTATCTATTTTCAGTGGTTCAAACTGGTAGTTGAGCTGCCCTTATAATATAGATGAGTTTAGCCACTATTCATCAATGTCTCAAGGTATGTGGCAGTGAGGATCTAGAGACAAGAACTGAATTTCTGTTTAATGAAATTGTAAAACATGTAAAGGAGTGAATATTTTCATTTGTTTTGCTAAAACTAATATACTGATAATACAGACGACAAGATCAGAACCTCTATAAAAACATTTATGACTGCAACAAAAGAAACTATGTCCAGTAAGCCATTTCAAAAATCATTACGATTGCAGACATTGTACCAAGTCATTTAGTGAGCGCAGGTCCTTGAATAGCATTACAGACTTTCTAATACTACAATAAAATTCAGGAGAAAAGACTTTCTAAGTTGAGGATGACATAATATGCATGCTGATGAGAATAAGTAAATAAAGCATTAGATGTGTGTGGGTCTACTTCTAAATTTCAAAGTTTCAAAATGTTGACTTTCTTATGGTCAAGATCATAAGACTGAAGTTTTGAAACTTTGAACCATTTAAATGGAGATCGACATGGAATACGTGCATCTGACCGAGCAACTGATAGTCGAATCTCGGTTTCCCCTAACCCAAATGTCGAATTTCCAGGTGTCGAACAGTCGGAATGTCATACAAAATTCCAAATTCAACATTTCCGACCACTCTACCACCTAAACAAGCACTACCATGGGTCAAAAAGGGGGGGGGGGGTTGCGGTTCGACATAATTGCATTCGCAATTATGCAAAGTCGTCGTACTGCCGTTGAACATTTTCTGGTCGGCCATCCACCGGCCAACTAAAAGCATGTATTCCGATCGACATACAGCATGGAACAGTATATTTACTGTTTTCCTCATTGTAATGCAAACTCAGAGTTGGTATATTTAATTAGCAGGGGGTGCGGGGCTGCATGGGGGCTTGCCCCCTGCAAAAATGTAAAAAAAATATATATATTTTTTTTATTTAAATTTTGAAGTTTCAAAACTTCAATCTTATGGTGTCCACCATAAGAAAGTCGACGTGTACATATGTCACCTGGATCTACTAAAGTAAAGTCAAATGGCTTACAACAAAATGTTTCATCTGTTTTGAAAAATTTATCAAGTTTGGGTATCGTCTGTTAAAAATTAGGATATCTGCACAAACTCAAGAGAACTATTGATTTACATGTAATAGTTCTTCCATTACAATTCATGTAACTAGTTGATTAGTCTAGACAAGTTTGTAGAATGTATTCCTTGCAAACAGGTAAAAAGTAAACAACCTGCTTCTTTCAATAATGAAACATTTTGTTGTAAGCCATATGAGTTTAATTTAGTAGCTCCAGATGACAAATATAGATGTATAATGCATTGTTTACATATTCTCATCAGCATATATCTTATGTCATCATTAAACACAATTCAATTTGCACTGATACAGGGATTTTCAGGCTTGCATTATTTTGATGCTGAGTCATCCATTAACTGTATTATGTAATAAACCCACACCCAAAGCAAATTCTGAGTTTTATAAGCACATACAATTTATTATCTTGTGGTCTTAAATGCCTAAATAGCTTTTAAAAGCAAATCTCTAATTAGTGCTAAGGAACATAACTAAAGTGTACTTTTACAGAGCATAGTAGGAGAAAAAGGGAACATCAGAGGTTATTTAGACTGACCTAGTATTTTAAGGTATTGCTTATTATATCTAAACATTAACATACCTTTAGGCAATGGGCGTTTTATATTTTATGTGACTACTTTTTCACTACCCATCTACATATGCAGAAAATAATCAGCCATTGTTCCCTGTGAACTAGGAAACATGATTACATACATTCAAGGACAGTATGGGCTCCTGAAAGTGAATTTGTTCTAGTGTAGACTTATTTAAGTTGGATAAGTCATAATGTATTAAAGAGATACGTGGAAATAGAGTGCGAGTTACTGCCATAATCTAGAATATCAAGGTGATAAATCCCTATTTGGAGTGAGATATATATTTTTTATAATGTGTTTATTGGTTTTAACATACAATCAGTAAAACAAAGAAATTTATACAAGCAGTTAACAAAAAGAAAAATTTAACATTCATAAAACAACAAAAGTATTTACAAAGATATTCACAGTTAAATACATCGTCTAACATAACTATGTTGTTGTTGTGTCTTTCAGCTTTTCCCAGTTAGGGGTCGCCACAGCGGAACTCCGGTCCGCTAATGACTGGCAGTAGATTTTTACATGCCGAGTTGCCGGCCCTGACGCACAACCTTCAATGAAGGTACACCCATTCACGCATGTCTCCACACAGAAGATGCTCTAGCTGAGAATCGAACAGAACAACATCTTACTGTGAGGCAACAACACTACCGCAGCACCATACATTATAAAGGTTCCAAGTCTTTTTTTAACAAACTTTGTAAAATATCCCACATATTATAGCTGGCTGTTTTCCTAGAATTTCTTGTTTAGGAGTGAGATATTTTTGAGGAGATTGGTAGGTCATGGAATTTTGTGTGGCATGGAAGATGACAGAGATGTCGTGTTTTAGTTGTTTGCCAATTACATGTGTACAAGTAATTCCATCCAAAGCATGACTGATATAAAAAAAACAAATTCACTTTTATTTAGCACTGTAAATTCCAAGGAATACATAAGAGTGTGACTTCCCCATTTTGGTGCCAGTGTGTAGAAATGGGATGGTGGTCTTCATCAAGGATTCAGTTATAGCTGAAAGTCATAGTGATATGAGTGGATCCAAGTTTCTATTGCAGAAATCTTAGCATAGACACTTTCAGCATCAAGGTTTGCCATATTCAAGACTTTTTTCCTCTGGAAGGTTGATTCTGAAAAACTGAGTTTAAAGATGGCATTTCCTGATAATGCATTTCCTGATAATAATAAGGGAATAACAAAATACGTTGCCCTTATTGTGGATGGTGTGAAGGGGTTTTGGGAGAAATGTATTGTGAAAAACAATAGCTTAGCAGTGTTTCACTATGTCAACTAATGTTTAGCAAGCTGCTAAATTTATTTGTGTATCAGATGAAGGCATTTTCTGTTAATTATTATTTCTTTTAAATGGTTAGAGGAACTGGAATTGTAGTATTCAATGTGATATATATGCTGCCCTTTAGTGGTAGCATTTTGTAGTGATTAAGAGGCTTATTGCTTTCTAATAAGCAGTGTAGTGTACAGTATGTTTCACTTTACTAGTGTAACTGTAATAGAATTGAGGAGGAGATAAAAGGTTCATGTAGGTACTACCTTGAAATTGTTTGGGTGTATTACCATTGTTTAGCCACAGGAAATGTAAGTATATGCAGTTATAATGCAAACTGAATCTTGGCAGAGTAGTAATAGTGCAGGTTAGATTAGGGCAGAACTGTGTATTTTTCATAGAAGTATTAAAAAAAAAAATGTATGCCACTCCAGAGGATCAGCTCAGCTTATCTCACGTTGAAGATGAGTTAGTTATGTAGCATCAGCAATAATATAAATTTATACAGGTATGTGGCTATATCGGACTCATGAATCAAATGGCTATACATACTGTAACAATTAAGAAAATCAGTTCTTAAGGGTCATAATACTGGCAGTTGGCATTAGGACCTCATGATGTTTTATTTTTATTTTGTACAGAAAATGAAAATCATATTTTTATTGCAGCAGCCTGCCAAAGTCAACTAGTACAGAACAAAATGCTTCCTACGAGGCTTTTGTGTCAGAACCAGTCTTGTTTGCTTAAATCAACACTTGTCCATACGAGGTGAAAAAAAATCCTTCTGGAAGGTAAATAATGTACCGGCAGTAAAAGGTAGGAGGTCCTATTCTTTTCTAAAGGACAGCATAACATGTTGAGGGAGAGAAAGTTACTGATTTTATTTTAAGTAGAGTCCTAAAATGCTGAGATTCTCTTCTTGGATATGTTGTTAGATAAAGAATACAACCATGTTGAAATCACTGAATGATCATTAAAAGTCACTTAAGGGTTGATCAGGGGACTTGCTTTACTGGGAGACAGAGAAGAAATGCAATTTGTTATATTTTATTACAAAACATTTACTCTTAAGTTAATTGTATTAAGTAATATGCATACATACATGCATAAAGCAAATCTGGTGGTACAAAAGCTTAAATT